>NC_067140.1:52775553-52965553 GCF_903995435.1 Acomys russatus | reverse complement strand
TGCAACCGGTGATGAGTTTTCCCTTCTAAATGTTTTTTAAAATAGTATTGCACAATCCATTGGTATTCATATAAAATAGAGACAGAGCGATGATTAAAAAGCAACTTCTGACTACTCTGTCTTTCAGGGGAGAGAATTAGTTGTGGCTTCGCCAGGCACTTGCTGCAGAGGCAGTCAGGAATCACCTGCATTGCAGCTTCACTAGGTTTTCGTATTAGTGAGCTCTCTGTTTATCCTGAAAAAAGGTTGAGGATCCTTGTTACTCTGAATGTGTGTTTGACTGCCAAAGAGCATGCAAACACTGTGATATCAAGTAGTCTTGAGGTAGTCACTTAAAGTCAACAGCTTTATTGTAGACGAATTCTGAGCATGTGTGTATGTGTGTCTGTGACAAATACCTGTAGAGGCCAGGAGAAGATGTGGACCCTTTGAAGCTGGTATTACAGGAAGCTTGTGGGTCTCCTGCTAAGAGTGTTGTGAACTGAACTCAGGTCTTCTAAAAAAAAAAAGGAACAAGCTATCTCGCCAGATCCAGTCACTGCAGATTTGAAAAAAATAAATAAATAAACAGAGAAATGAGGCATGTATGGACGAATGTATATATACATAGCTTCACACGGACAGGACTCAGTCACGCACTTGCACTTTGGATGCATGTGTACTATAAATTTTGTCTGGTCTCTACATAGTGAGATGTACTTGAGCTCAGCGTTGGCTGTGTTGTATGGATGGCTTCTGCCACCTATTGTATTTTGCTTCAGCTTCTTTGTCCCTATGTAGGAAGGCTGCCAGCTTACCTAAGGCAGCACAGAACATCAGCTTTCACTGTTGAATAGCTTTTGTTTGCCTTTTCTTTTTTCTCTGTCCATTTGGGATCACTCTTGTTTGCCCAGCTTACAAAGGAAAGAGCAACCGCATTTTGGCCTGAAGAGTCCAAAGTGATAGATGGGTAAGTGACCCCTGTTTTTCATACTGTCTTTTGAATGGATAAATGTGTCAGAATTAAAAGATGGTTTATGCTTTGACATTAGACGGGGGAAAATGAAACAGAGCTGTGTTGTCACCTGCCTGCTAGTGCACAAACACCAGAGATCGATGCATGCGTCGCTCTTGCAAAGATCACTGGTGACATCGGAGCTTTACTTAGGAGATGACAAGAAATGCCTTGATGGAGAAGAATTACTTAGGCAACCCCTACCTGTTATCCTTGGAATCATAGCTAACAACTCCAAATGCATCATGGATAGAGCTTGAGCTGTGGACATAACTCAGGGCAGGCCCTTTTAAATGAAAGGATCTTTGATCAGAGCTTGTAAAGGCTCCTCAAGGACTGGGTGAAGACTGCAAAGCTGCATTGGCCTGTCATGGTGTGGGGATGGCCTTAGGGATTCTTAGGATTGAAAAGGAGGTCAGAAAAAACAATGGCAATGAAATATGAAGACCTTCAAGAGTGCAATGCACCATCATCGGTTAAGTTTTGACTTATATTATGATTGCTACCAAAGTCAGGGAGCTAGGTCAAATTCACAACAAAGCCTAACTACTCACCAAGCCACCTGGGCAACAAGGTACTGCATTAGACACCGATGAGCTTCCTTCAGAAAGGCCAAGCTGTTGAGTTAGCTTTCCTTTTCTTTCCTTCCTCCCTTCCTTCCCTCCTTCCTGACAAGGTTTTTCTGTGTAGCCTTGGCTGTCCTGGACTCAGCTTGTAGACCAGGCTGGCTTCGAACTCACAAAGGTCGGCCTGCCTCTGCCTCCTTAAGTGCTGGGATTACAGGCATGTGCCTCCACACCAGGCTGCAGCCGGCTTTTCTTCTTGTCATTTGAATTTGTGGTTCCTGGGACCTAATTCAGAGTCAACTTAGGGTACAGTATGAAGAGACCAGCGCATGGCGATTGGTCACCATCTCTTGACTGCCTGACCCCATATAGTTGAATTCAAACAAAGTAAATATGCTTATGTGTCTTTATTTCCTGATCTCAATAATGTTTGGGGAGGAGTAGGCAGGAATATAATTATTTTCATGTTTTATATTGGGAAATGTATGCATTTTAGTTTTTAGATGGAAAGCGTTGCTTATTACTGTGACTGGGAAGGTCAGTTGTATGATGTGCATTTTCAGTTAGTACATGGCAAAATCAAAAGTAGGGCTTATTTTTCAACCTCCAATTTAAGGTTGGTGGAAAAAAAAACCATAATGGTAACTGAAAAAAAAATTGGTAAAGATACATGTAGTAAAAATATTAGAATTGCATTGTTGTCATATTCACATGTCTTTTCTTTAGATATGTTTGTGCAATAATACAGTTTTCAATTTCCCATGTTTATAAAATCCTGCAAACCCTGACTGTGCTCTACTCTGCCTGTCTGTTATATTTGTCACACTGTTGTTGCTGTTATAAGTGTACATTGAGATGTAGATGAGAAGATCTTTTGACAAATCTATAAATGCAGGGCATTATTGTAAGTATGATATGGACAATACTGTTGTTATGGTTACTGCTGCCAAACATACCTGTCCAGCTATTGTTTACAATTGTGGGTTTCCCACAAGCGATAAGCACTGAAGACAGGCTGTATCATACTGACATAGGAAGATTTTTCACAACACACAGTGTACCTTTGCTAATTCTAACTCATCTCTCTTGTCCTTCCTCTCATCAAGATGAATGTTAATCTCAGAGTGACTTGATTATACTTTAAATAGCTAAACACATGACAAAAATAAGCTCCCGGGTGATACTTGATAGTATCTTTTGGTTGATAACCAGGATTCTTTACTCCATGGAGTGAATTCATTTGCTTACTCACTCATCCAGCAGATACTTTGAACATCTACTATGCGTTATCCATAGTGGGCTAGATAGAAAAGTTATCTATTAACTCAGAAGATAAAGAATGATTCTGAAGTTCTTCATTTGTGTTCGTTATTAGAAATGTATTGTGGAGACACTAGTGCTTAACTCTGTTTGTAGGTGTTTAATATTAGTCACTGACAGAGAAACACACTTTTAAGGACTACTTTTTATATTAGGGTCAGTGGATCTTGGGGACTATCTGTTATGATCACTTACACCTGTCCATTTGGTCATCTAGGTAAAGAAAAAAATGTGGGAAAGAAGACACTATGGAATGTTCAAGGAAGTTAAGAATACCGTGGATCTATCGATGTCCTTATTTTGATAGGTATTGACATCTCCAGGTTGCCCAGTTGCTTAAATGCACTAGCCAAAGCAGTAGAGAAGGAAAGGGGGTTTATTTGGCCTTTACTTCCAGGATACAGTTCACCAAGGAAAGTCAGGGCAGTAACAGGAAGGCAAAAACCATGGTAGAATACTGCTTGCTGATTCACTCAATTAAAGGCTCAGGTTTAGTTACCTTTCTTATATAGCCCAGGCCTACTCACCTAGGGATTGTGCTGCCCACAGTGGGCTGGGTCCACCCCCACCAATTAATAATGGAGATAATTTACCATAAAGATGCTCATAGGCCAATATGATCCAGGCAATTCCTCAACAGAAGCTTTCCTGTCATGTGGCAATTAAAGAGAGCCAGGACACTACCACTATGTGTACTTTTCACTGGGATGGGAGATAGATTTTTGTGTAGATCCACAAAACAGGTGTTCTGTCGATGCAGTGCTATAAGCAACATAGTTTCCTTGGCTAAAGCGTGAGATGATGGAGGCACAAACGGACTTGATACCCCTAAGGGGCACCTCAGGTCACTTCTTTAATTCATATGTACAGTTACTCAAATTCTCTTACTTTTCCCACGGCCTACCATAGCTCCTTCAAGTGTTGTACCCGTCCTTGGAGTGAGATGTCAGAGAGCTCCATACTTCCCATGCCTAGCACTGGACTGAATGCTTTGTCCACCCTCCTGGCTGTCTCTTCCCTGGTTCAGAGCAACTCACGGCCCGGATAGTGGTTCCTGATCTAATGCTTGTAATCACTCTGTACGTTTAGTTTTTCTGTTAACCACTCTAGTTCCCCTTATACTATTTGAGGACCATATCCCTGACTTCTAGTACCTTCAGCACGAATGTAATTTTGATACCTACACTCAACTGCCATTCCAATTTTCTCTCACTCTGCTTTCCCCCACGTGTACTTCTGTGTTTCTCAAATATTTACTCCAGAAATACCCAGTTTCTGAAAATATTGATTCTGGGGCTATGTGCTGGCTCTATTGAACTGAAATTTCCCAAGTGCCACTTTCTACGATGACAAATGTGCCCGTGTATGTACTGTCCTATATGAAAGCAACTGGTTATGTGTGATAGTTTAAACTCAAACCTTAGATCATAGCAGGGTGTTTAATAGCATCATGGGAAGACTGTCAGCATAGATCCAGTTTGCAAGTCCCAAGAAACTCTCTGCTTTGCTCTTCATAGGTTTTAGAGCCACTGTGTTAGATGACTAGCAACCGCCAATTGATTTTATATCTCTCTATTGGTTAAGATGGGGGTGTGGGTGACTCATATCCTAAGACAGCATAGTATAAGGATAATCTAATGAAAATGGTAGTATGAATCCATCAAGGATGAAGTAATATATGCCTATGACTCAATATTTAAAAATGTATGGAACCAAGACAAAACTGAAGATCTCTATGAGAGGGTACTATTGATGACACATGTAGGTAAAGTAAATATGATTAATATGCTTAGCTGAAAGCAGGTATGAGTATGCATGCATGTGAACACACACACACACACACACACACACACACATACACAATTCAAAGGTATTTCACTCATTGGTGGAAAATAGATACAGAAATGTCCACTAATTAAGAGGAACATAAACCATATGCCAACTGTATTATATTACAGTCAGGTTGGATGCCCCATGAAATGGAAGATGTATCTACTGTTCATCCTGAGGTGAGGTACATGTTGTCTGTCCTGACTTGCAGTTGAGGGTCTGGGCCAGAAGACTTTCCTGACCCAAGAACGAAAGTTATACCATATAGCATTGTTTGCACGGACCTCCTAGATAAATGCAACCTGTGGGTGTGCATGCAATCAGCTCTTAATTGGTAAGATTAGGAAAACCTATTTCTTCTCTAAACAGAGACATATGTTCATGCAATGCATTTCATACTGAACATGATGTGTGACACGCTACTGCTTATCCACCCCGCCCTAGCCAACAGCGCATGGCTGAAATGATGATGGAAGCAGCTTTGTGTAACTAGAAAGCAAACAAGCTAGATTTCTACCTACAGAGAGAATTCCAGAAGCCCATCAAGTTTCCATAGAGAGACCCTCTAGAATGAAAAAGAATCTCTGATACAAAGTGGAACGCATTTGCCATATGGATTATCTCTGTCTGAGGCATGATATTTAGGTAATGTCTCCTCTTTTTCACTTGGTTCTGATGAGATCAACATAAGTACTAGTTCTGCAGATTGTAAACCTCACTAGGGGGATAAAATTATCCACATCACTTGTCAAGCAACATGGCAAGGAGACAGTTTTCAGATGTAAATGTTAACTTTCCTCTGCATCTGAGACATTTCCCTCTATCTCCACCACACTTCATGGCAATTGCTTAAAATACAGGCGATGTGTCCCTTTGCAAAGCATGCTGGGATACCATTTTGTTCGAAAAGAACAAACTGAATCACTGAGCACACTGACGGTATTTTATTTGCTCAAATTCAGTAAAATACCTTTAAGACCTGTCGTAGATAAAAAAGACAAAGTGATAGCTTCTAGGTGACAAATTTTCAAGTTAAAACAAAGACTGTACTTGGCTGCTAAAATTGCTTAAATTGTATCATAAACTGCACATTATTATAAGCTGTGTTTGATGCTAATCATCAGTTTCAAGCAAGAGCTTACATTACCAACATCTGAATATTTAAATTTATTTCTCTGATGTGTAAGTCTTACCCTCAGTGGAGTTACAGTTTCCCATGACAATAATTATGATGATAGAATTTGAGATCATGTATTACATATTTAAAAGGAACCATCACCACCAACCCTGATTTCAGACTTACTCACAGGCTGATGGGCAAAGCACTGGATGAGCACTTTTCACAGATCCTGTATAGTTAGCTTTATCTCCACTACGTTTGAGAGCTGTTAGGTTGTGGGTAATGACTATCTTTTGGAAAGAGATGGGTTGGGAGAGAATTTAAGGTTTACTATGGGAATCTGGGAAGGTTATCTAATGCCCCATTATATATATATATATATATATATATATATATATATATATATATATAATGGCATATATGGGTCGGAATTACATAATGAAGAATAAATTATGCATATAAATTACAAGAAATTATGCATATAAAATAGCATGGTCCTAGTATATAGTATGTAATGAATAAATATTCAAATATTGTTTTTATTTGTATTATTTCAATGCACTCAGATTACCAACTTCAGTAGACATAGGTTTTCTTTTTCTTAAAGATATACTTAAAATATTTCGAGACAGTTGTTGTACATACATTTTAGCTGAAAGTATTAAAACAGCAAAGAAGTATGAGGTGAGAGGCCAAAGTCTTTCTATAGCCATATACTAATTTTCCTGCATTATTTCCCCTTTGGAATTGATGTATTGTTTGCTCATTTATTTCAACACACATAAAATTCTAAAAAAGTACACACATACTAATATATACATATGCACATATACACATGTATGTAGATTTCTCATAGATTTTTATCAACCAACAATATACCATTAGAGTTCTCTCAAAACATTTCTTTAGGTGCATACAGAATGATTTTGCACTATTTATATAATCAAAATACGCTCAACTCACTTTTATAGGTTCACTGTACCTGCTTTGCATTCAAACTACCACATGGTATCAGTTACATAATAGAGTTAATCTTTCTTCTAGAGACGGGCCACTAGAGTACCCTCAATATTTCATATATATGCTTCTTATTTTCCAAACAAGCAAACTTTGTTGTTTCAGGAACTAAAATAGAAATCATGAGTTTTCTGAGGCCTTTGTGTTTCCTTTTTCTAATTAACAAAGTGCAGTTCTGTCATACTGCTGAAGGAGTCAGAGAACTTCACTACAGCCTTTTGGAGGCGTCTATGACCTTCTCTTTCTGTGGAAATGCTTTATTTAATTTTGGGTTTTGTGCATATATGTTTCTGTGTGCACCCTGACTATGTGGATGCACACATGTGTGGAAGCTTGAGCTTGATGTTAGGGGTCTTTATCATTCTCTGCCTTATTGCTGAGACAGGTCCTTTCACCGACTATGAAGCTAATTAATTTGATTAGAACGACCAGTGAGTAAGCCTATGGATATTTGTCTCCTGCCCTCCCCCACCTCCACCAGCCCTCCTCCACCTCCACCAGCCCCTCCCCCACCTCCACCAGCCCTCCCTACCTCCACCAGCCCTCCCCCACCTCCACCAGCCCTCCCCCACCTCCACCAGCCCTCCCTACCTCCACCAGCCCTCCCCCACCTCCACCAGCCCTCCTCCACCTCCACCAGCCCTCCTCCACCTCCACCAGCCCCTCCCACTCCTCCTCCTACGGCTTCTCCAGGTTTTTGTTTGGGTGCTCAGGATGCAAACTCAGGTCCTCAGGCTCACATCCTAAGCACTCTACTGACTTAAGCCCTCTTCCCAGCGGGTGGACATAATTCACTAATCAGAGTATTTTTTCTTTCTTTTTTTCATTTTGTTATATTTCTTTTTACATATACATTTATATTATTACACATAAATAAAATAAACTACATACAGCAAGAAGAACCATGAAACAATCAGGAATTACATAAATCTTACATTCATAGTGATTTGGCTATTTGTATTTGGCAAACTTGAAGAAAACGTATTTCCTATCCACCTATGTTGGTGAGTCTAAAATTCTGAATGAAAATCAGTATCTATCATATTTCATCTCTATCAACTTAAAATATCCAGCTAGACCTGAAAACATCTTAACCCCTAAAAAACTAAGTTTAATTATAAGACTAAACTATGTGGTCTCTAATCCTATCAGAACCTTGAGGACGAATAAAATTTAATTACCTTAGTGAATCGGAAGTGCAGGTTAGCAGCTTCCAAAATGAAAAAAAAAAAAAAAAAGAAAAAGAAAAAGGCCAGCCTATCTTAATTAGAATATTTTAAAAATTCTTTTCTTCTATCAGCATTTCTTTGCACCTTAAAAAGTTCGCTAAGTGTCATTAGCTATGTGTATGCTGTATTTCCATTTGTGATCGTGTTAAAAACTCATTCACTGGGCTAAAAATCCACGCTGCGGAAAAAAAATGACAGGCGCTCTGGCTAACTGAATGAAACTGAATGACCAGAAACTGGCTAGATCAGTTCACGCAGGTTTATAGAAACACCAGACATTGTCTAAATCTTTACTTCATGCTACTGTGTGTCCTTAGGGGGAGAATATACACCTTGGTCCTCTAGCCCCATCACACTGCTCCCTACTGCAGTGCCCCAGTGGCTTCCTAGTGCACTCAAAGCTAAGTCCAAGCATTGATGATGCTCCCTACTGCTTCTGCTTAGTGGAACTTTAGCAATTTAAGCAAGCATCTTATCTGCATTGTTTGCTATGCCTACAGCACATTGCTTCGGACCTGTGCAACGCTTGCTCTGTCTTCTTGCAGCTTTTCCTGAGTGTTTTTTATCTGATCATCTCTATTTCCATGTCCACTCCACTCCCTCACTCTACCTCTCCACCATGGGTGCCCACACTTGATTTCCAATTACACACACACACACACACACACACACACACACACACACACACACTGTATTTTTCTGGTGTATAAGACGACTTTTTAACACCCACCCTCTGAAAAAATCTGTGCCAAAGCCAGGGTCGTCCTATACCCAGGGTACCTGCAACTTGCTTTCCCTTGCTTCATATGTCCAGCACGTATAGTGGGGGGCACCCTCGGCCGATTCTCCACTCTGTGCAGCGAGTATGAAGCAGGGAAGAGTAAGCTGCACACATCTTCTTGTACTTCAAGTAGGAGAGTGTGAGCGTGGATTGGCTCTCCACCAGAATCCACCCATTCCGTGCAGAGCTGCTTGCCTCAGAGTTGAGTGTGGAGCACCACTTAAAGGGGCAGGGTAGGCTGGCACTAGCTGTCTGCCAGCATTTAATAAACCACATGGTTGTCTATGCCCTGCCTGCAAGTGCACACATGTCTGAGTCTGCTGCACAGGGTTTGAGTTGGAAGAGGAGTAGTCTTATATGGAGAATATATTCCAAACTCTAAATTTAAATTTCAACTGGAAAAGTTGGAGGTCATTTTATATGCCCAGTCATCTTATATGCCAAAAAAATACGTTATTTGTCTCACCTATTTCTCGTCAGTCAATATTTTATATTCAAGGCCAGTAGGATGGCTCAGAGGGTAAAGGCATTTGCTACTAAACCTGAGCATCTGAGTTCAATCCACAGGCTGAAAAAATTAAATGGACTCATGCAAGTTGTCCTCTGACTTTCACACGCCCACAAGCATATGCATATACAAAAGAAATGTAACAAATATTTTAAAAACATTTCCATACTCATTTCAATTCTCCATTTATAGTTATTGTCCTTCATTTAGTGTCTCCTCCGAAAGATCCTACAACATGTTAGAGAGAGAAGAGCAGACCAAGCCTTTATTAAGGCTTATGATTTTAATTGTTTGCTAAGAGCAAAACTGCAAAACCTCATAGTAATTTGCAACAGTCACAGGAAACACAATCAGAATTTAATCTGTTTGATCTGTGATGATTTAGACTCAAAATACTTTGGGAAGTAGAATCTCTGTATGTCATTTTAAAGATAAACATTATTTAAGAAGCATATTGAGGAAAAATGAAACATATCAGTAATGGTAGTATATTTAGAAAAACATACATACCTCAAGAATATGCACTTCAAAGAGATGAAAATGATCTGAGAAACATAATTCATGGTTTTACTCCCTTCAAGGAATGAGGAGGGGGCATAATTCAATACATAATGAATTATTGTATTTAAAATACAGTAGGTAAATTTCAAGAGATTTTCATGGAAATTACAGTATTCAGGAGCATCCATTATAGGGTTTTTTTTTTTTAAAGTATGTTGTGGATTCATTCAGGATGGCTACTGCACAGATGGTATTAATATCATATGTCCTCGAATGCTTTCAGTGAGCCCTTTAATATTTTTACCAAGATCAATTATTTTAAACCCAACCTATGCTTTTGGAAAAAACCACTTGCTATGTGAATGCACATCGTTGGTGTCTATGGCAGTGGGAGCTTTTTGTTTTGAATACAGATGTACTGTTTGAATGTCATGCACAGCACTGTGGCAACAGGGAAACCTGTGTGGCTAATACTAGCCTGTGTGTTTATCATAGGGGCAGTAGCAGGGGCAGATGGTCTCAATTTTGCATCACTTTCATTCTGAGGTGTGCTCTTCATGGCAATGTATTTGTACTTTTTATTCAAGCAGCTGTAGGCATCAACTAAAGCAAGCCCACCACGTGGAATGGACCGTGCACTTCCCTGGCATGATTTGGAGGACAAAGCTTGAGGAGTGGTTGTTTCAGGTGGCTGGAAATGAGCAGGAGAGAGTGTTACTCAAGGTACGCGAATTTGGGGACACATGTGGGTGTCTACACTATTTTGACTCTGTTGTTCTAAGGTGAAACTGGGGAGTTTATATTTCAGCTTCTAGCTTATTCCTTGGTGACAAAAATGCTACTATTTCAGGGGCCACATTTCAAGAATCACTGGGGGAAAAGCAGACAGATGTGATTCAGAGAAAAAAGAGGCTCAGAGGATGCTTTTATGCATGTCCTGATGGAGAAGTCCCTGTGCAGTTTCAGAGTAGATGTGGAAAACATGCCTCCTGGACACTAGTCAGCCAACAAGAGCATGCTACTTGGATAGCTTAGTCCCCTGAACCTTTGCAAGCCTCTTTCTGCCTCTTGATTCATATGCTGTGAGGGTGGGATAGACGAAAGGGGGATGGGATATAATTTGAAGAAAACTTGCCAAATGATTTTGATTAACCTCATTTCCTGTTTTAAAATCAGTTGATGGGTCTTACCTGTTTTGTTAGGACCATCAAGAATTAAACACCAGAAGTACATTCCTTTCCAACTTGACACTCCAAACACATTTCCTTAATATAATATGTTCATTCATGATTTCCTAAAAGGCACATGCCTCTGACAGAGAGAAATGTATTCAGTTTTTGAGCCCGAATAATCTACAGTTCTAAATATTGTTCACCATTCCAAATTCAAACTCTCTTCTGAGACTCACATGAATGCTTAGCTGAGAGTCACTGTTCAATGAAGAGCAAATTCAATACTCCTAACATACAGAAAAGTCAGAATTGGCCCAAGCCAATTCTAGAGAGAAAGCTGCAAAGCCTTATAGTAATTCTAAACAGGTGCAGGCGCTTTGGGCAGTAAAGTGACAGCTGTGTCCTTTTAAAAGTGGGTTTGAACTGGTAATCTTCATCTCTCGGCTTCTTGAGTATATCCTACCTGAGTGTGAAACTCAACAGGAAAATCTCTGAGACCTGTACTTCTACGTTTGCCATCTAGTGCACATGGTGTCATGGTATGAGCTCCAGTAGGCTTCGACAACCTGGTGCCTATAGCCTTTTACTTCCAGCCCACATATCCTCTTTTATAGGCTGGCTCCACGCTATCACCTGGATCAATCCTTCACAGATGTCCTATGTTCTGGGCACTTAAACATCCTGGGATCTAGAGTGCTGCTTTGATTTTGCACTCCCTTACTGTTTCAGTTTCACAACCCTCCTCTGGGGTTTCCTATCAGGGGATTTGACTCTGCTACACATTGTCTCACGGGCTCTCCTTTGGGATTTCACCAAAAGCTTCCATGACCCTGTAACGCTTGCAGTTTGGATGCCTGAAAAACAAGCAGACAGTTGGTCTGATGACAGCTGTAACAGTAAAGGAGGCCCGTTAGACCCTGGCTGCAGCAGCCTCCAGTGCCTGTGTGGTATAAAAGCACAGAGTAAGTCAATGGCTTTCTGTTCTCACGCAGAATTCAAGAATGTTTATACTTTTATACTGCAGATCATATACCTGTGCTTGGGCTAATTTCTAAGCTGTCCTCAAGGTGTCTTCCCTATTTTTCACTCCTTGGTACTTGTCTTCTCATTTATCTATTCATTTCTATTGAGATAGGATCTTGCTGTATAGCCCAGGTTGGCACAAATGTGCAATCCTCCTGCCTCAGGTCCTTAAGTACTGAGATTAAAGGTAGAACTGGCTGCCTAGCTTCTTTTTTAAGGCTTCTAACCTTTTAAATAACTACAGTCCTTATTCACAACTTTAAATTTGTCCCTTTCCTGGCCAGCCTGCATATGTTTCAAATCTGTTTGCTTTGCTTTTTATTGCCAATTCTCAATGTAAATATATCTAAAATCAGCCAACAAGAACCACGGCACAGCCTGAATGCTATGCTGCTTTTGAACTTTTCTACCAACTTAACTAGTCCATCATCTTTAAACTCCACTAATGACAACATTTTAGGAGATGGTTAAAATGTGCACAAGTTCTGTACTACACATTAATGACTTCCTGTTTGCAGGAAGTCTCACTGGATAGTTGTTGGTGTCTGCAATTACTTTGGCATTCTGATCTGCCAAGTTGCCACCAGACTCTCTAAGCTTTGCTTGTAACATGGTAGGACTCTTTATAACCAATATCTCCACAGCTCCCATAATCCAGTTCCAAGGGCTTAAGCACCACAATGCCAGATCAGTCACAGTAGTAATTGTACTTCTCTGGGACTTACTTTCAGTACTAGTCAGGACTTTGTGTCACTATGACCAAATGCCTGAGAAAGAGGTTATTTATTTTGGCTCATGGTTTCAGAAGGCCCAGTCCCTGGTTACTATGTTTTAGGTTAGGTATGTTTCAGAACATCATGGAGGGTAGAAGGCAGAAATACATGAAGAGGTCAAGGCAAGAACCAGCTTCCATGGCAATGACCCCAGTGACCTTATTCTATAACCAAGAGGACGTTCTACCTTCTTTTAATAATCTTTTTACAAATCCAAATCCTTTAATGAACAATTTCATTAATTCAGAGACCACATGACTTAAGGGTATCTGGAAACTCCTTCAAAGACACACCCAAGAGCGCATTTCACTGATGTTCCTGACATCTTTTAATCTAATAAAGTTGAGTTAAACTGACCCCTACACTTATATCATCCCCCTAGAGGCACATGTCACAAAGCTGCTTGCTTTGGAAGGACATTTCCTTTTGTCAGTCATCAGCAATTTTAAGTCAAGCTCATCTACTTTCTGGACATGATTTCTCTGGGCAGATGTGAGAGACTCTTAGGTCAAGTGGCTGTAGTCTACTCTGATAGGAGGTAGGAGATAGGAGGTCAGTGGAGAATAAGTGCTGGCAAGAGATGACCAAGAGATCTTTGGTGCTGGGGTTTTATGACAGCTTAGGGGTTCCATAGGCTATTCAGAAATACACCTGCCAAGGGACAGAGAAGATCAGTGAATAATCTCCAAGGATTTACAGAGATTTTTCAATATGGAAAATTCCTGCCTTTTTAAGACATTTTTTTTTTTAAATGAGAATCAGTACCCACTTCCAGGGCTTTCTCAGTGCAGAGAAAACCACATCATAGATGCACTATTTGCTCAGTCATAATGTGGAAACCCTGTTAAGGAGTATGTAAAATTATGTATCATTTGATAATGCAAAAATTTGAGTTATTATACATAGAAAATAAATACAAGATCATTTTTGTAATCATTTAAAATAGTAGTCAGGGGAGTTTTTAATACCAACCATTCAGACCTGCACCTATTTAGGCAAAGCCTTAAAAATGAGTGCTTGAGTCCTTCTTGGCCTAACCAGAATTCCTGTAGGTACTAGCAAACAGCAAGGCCTGCCTTAAGAGAAAGGCAGCAGCAGAGTGGTGTATGAGTCCTGACAAGTGGACCAGCTATCTGGAAAAAAACCATGAGTTTTCCTAAAGAGTAAGCACTCCTGCATCTGTGTTTTCTGGCCAGAAGCCAAGGGACAGTCTGAAATTCCTTTCAATTCTCCAATTCTCCAGAGTGGTCACCTACACCATGATCTGCAGATCCTGACCTCCTTCTTCCTGTGGTCTCTATGCCGGTAGGAGCCCGGGCTCTGGGGATTTTGAGGGTACACTGAACATCTGACCTGTACTGTTGATGCTCATTTCTTCCTGTAGAGATTCAACCCATTCTCAGGGTCAACTCCAGAGCAAGAGCTAAGGTGAACCAAAGGGAAATTAAATGCTCTTCCTCTTTAACTTGTAGCAAACATACAGGCTCAGAGGCAAAGAGAGCATGGTGTTTTCACTCAATAAATTTGTATTTTCTCCTTGAAACAGCGGGGACCAATTAAGTGATTTTTAAAAAGGAGACTTACTTAATAAGATCTCCATTCTCAAGGCCCCACTCTTATTATATTTAGCATACATGAGTAACAGACAGAAGCTAAGGACTTAACGCTTCTACATTAAATGTTTTGTAGCAAATATTGCATGAAGAAAGTTCCCAGGAGTTGTTAAAACAAACGTTGAGTTGCTTAAAACGTAAATGTAAGCAGTTAACACTTATGTTTAAAATTCTTTATAAATTCCCCATGGTCTAGGAAACAGTTTTCAAACTATTTGCTCACTCCTGTCACCATACAAATGTGTGAGTACTATGCTACTTCAATATACTTGTTTGTTTATTTGCTTGTAAATAATATGCACATATAAAATGTAAAATTTTAAAACATAAAATACTTAAAAACAGATGAACAGAAAAATTTAGGGCACCCAGATAAAAGCAAACATAAACAAGTATTATATGTTCTTCCTCCCTCTGAAGGGTGTTTGCACATTTCTTTGGAGCCCTGGGCTCTAAGAACAGAGAAATAACACGTGACCATAATCTATAAGCAAAGCAACTTTGTGACCTCTCAGACAGGACTCCCTCTATTGTTGGTCATCAGTGCCTCTGTGGTAGTTGCCTGCATTGATTTAATGTTTTCTTCCCTCTGTCTCTTGGCATACGCTGATTTTTAAATATGTACTACAATCTTTTATTGCTTCATTTCTTTTCATCTTACCTCTACAGTGTCCCTTGTCTTCTATATGAACATCGTCTCTGTGTATGAAAGTCTTCTTACCTTGCAGGTACTGTGAGCTCCCTGAAGGCAGGCAGTAGATCTGGGGTTGACTGTGCTTCTACTGGTGTACACACACACACACACACACACACACACACACACACATACACTCACACTCACACATACACATTCACTCACACATACACACACACAGACTCACTCCCACATACACACACACACACACACACACTCACACTCACACATACACACTCACTCACACATACACACACACAGACTCACTCCCACATACACATAAACACACACACACACACACACACACACACACACACACACACACACACGGAACATTCTCAGCCATGGCTCTAGTTAAATATGAGTGGAAGATGGTATCACATGCAGGAGTAATTTGGGAATGATATATACCCTTTGTGTGTCTGTGTGTGTATGTTGGTCTGTTGTATATTTTATAGCTTATAGAATGCTTATTACATTTTGTCATGGACACCGATAACAATCCTTCATGAATGAGAATATCCTGATAGTTAAAGCAAAAGGATTGCTAAAGAATAGAAGTCTAATGAATAATTGATCATATCTAGATCTTCCTCCTGAGGACTAAGAATAGCAACAACATTTCTTGGCCTTTCTTTTGATTTATTATGTTTTTGTTTAAAAATTATATATATATACATATATAAACAATACATATATACATATACACACATATATAGTATTGCTTATTTTGAGAATTTTGTATGTGTTTTGATCATTTTCACACTCCAAATCCCCCCGGATATTATCTTTCCCTAGCCACCCAATTTTGTGTTCTTTTTTCAAGGAAAACAAAACAAAACATCCAGCTTGTGCTGCCCTGACATTCTTGGATGTGCATCTTCCACTGGAGCAGGGTCAACTTACTAGAGGCTACACGCTTAGAGAGAACAGATCCTTCCTCTCCTAGCAGCTATCAATCGCCAATAGTTCCTCTCCAGGAGGGGGACTTCACTCCCAGTTCCCCTTCCCAGGCTGTAATCTGGTCTGGCTTAGCTTGCACAGCTTTTGCGCATGCTGTCATAGTCACTGTGACTTGCTATGTGCAGTTCCTCTGCTGTGCTCAAGAGACAGTTTTCCATTTGTCCACAAATTTTAGGAATTCCTTGATTTTAATAGCTGAGTAACCCAGAAGCAGAAAGAGTCAAATGGTATATACTCACTTATATCTGGACACTAGCCCAAGGGGCATGTCCCATGCAAGTCTTCACTCACCAGGAAAGTGGGTCAGAGGGGAGGACATCCTATTGGGACTCTAGGTGAGAGAATCATGGGAGAATGTGGAAATAGAAGGATCTAGAGGGTCCTAGAAACCTATAAGAAGAACATTATGACGGGCAGATCTTGGCCCAAGGACAATGCATGCAGTAAACATCGAACTCCTACCCAGATATAGCCAATGGACAGGACATTCTTCACAGTTGAGTGGAGAGTGGGGTCTGACTTTCACACGAACTCTGGAGCCCCATATTTGACCACATCCCCTGGATGGGGAGGCTTGGTGGCACTCAGAGGAAAGATAGTAGGCTACCAAGAAGAGACTTGATACCCTATGAGCATATACAGGGGGAGGAGGTCCCCCTCAGTCACAGTCATAGGGGAGGGGAGTAAGGAGAAAATGGGAGGGAAGGAGGAATGAGAGGATACAAGGGATGGGATAACCACTGAGATGTAATATGAATAAATTAATAAAGTATATATTTTAAAAAAGAGACAGTTTTCCTTCTAGTTATCTGCTACTTCCGACTCTTACGTTCTTTCTGCCCCTTCTTCCACAATGGTCCATGAGCCTTCAAAGGAGGGAGTGTAGCATGCAGATGTTTCACTTATTACTGGTTTATCTGTAGTTTCTTATTTTGTTTAGCACCTTGAATCAGTCATGGGGCTTTGTGATAATCATCACCTTTTACAAATAAAAGCTTCTCTGATGAGGCTTGAGAGATATATGTGGATGTAATTGTGGAAGGTGCTATGAGTGATAATGGATCACAGAAAATTATTCATCAGTCTTATCTAGCTGTGAACCCAACGGCTTGGCAAGATGTAATAGTGGCATGAATGTCGTCGTCGGAGGTAACCTCTTGCTGATTGGATTTCAGTTCCTCTCCATTAGATGAAACCCACACTATTATTCTGCTAAATGGACATATTTGTTTCGTATGCGTGATATTGTATATATGCAGTGTATGTGTATGTGCTAGTGTTGGTAGGTGTGTGTGTGTGTGTATACTGTTATGCACAAGTGCAAGGAGCAGTGAGTGTCTTACTAAATTGCTCTCCACCTTGTTTTTAAGACAGGTTTTCTCACAGAACCTGGCATAATTAAGTGGCTAAGCTGGGTGGTCAGGGAGCTCAGGGAATGCTCTTATCTCTGCTTCCCCAGTACTGGGACTATTGATGTGCGCCACCGTACCTAGGTTTTGGTATGAGTGTTGGTGACCAGAAGACAGTTTTCATGAGAAGAGGATTGGGGCTTTGGGTATCTTGATAGGAATGAGATATTCCTCCCTTTTGGGAGAGGAAGGAGCTGGAAGTCAGATATCCAGTCAGCGATTTAATCAGTCAGACCTGCGTAGTGAAGCAATGGTTCACACTCCTGAGCCTGAGGCTCACTGGAGATTACCGTCTGGTGAGATCATTCATGATTTGAGAAGTTGATATACCCTGCCATCAAACAAAGAAGGCACACAGTAGTTAACACCTATGTGGGCTTCGTCTTCTGCCTGGCTCCAATCAATACTGATGACTGAACTACACTTGTGAGTATAATGGTTTTCTGACTCTAGTTTGTCTATGTGTCTCAATAACTGGACCAAGGTCTTATTCTGTTGCAATTGTCCTAACTTAGCATCTAGCATGGCTCATTATTTGCTCCTGGTGGTTGCTTGCTGGAACTGTAATGCATTACTTGGTATTTACACATGTGCCAAACAGAGTTCAATCTTCCCAAGGCGTGATCTCGCGAAGCTGGAGGCAGTATCAGACTTTCCACACCTGGCTTTGAAGCGATTGAAAGGTACTTATACCAAGTGTTTGCTCTCTTCCTGTGCATTTTCTCTTAGCATTTCTGCCACCATGGTGCATCACTTTTTCAAAGAAACATAAGAATACTGAACAAACATACCACGTAGATAGGTACAGGAATACAACTTAGTTCCTAGTTTTTTGGTCTGGGTGTGGCCACTGAAGTTTGTTAGGCTTGGTCTCAAGAGGGACCTTGCATGCTCTCTTACACATAGCACAAAAACCAAGCTTCATGGACCAACTCCTAAAAAGTAAAATACCCCCAGCAACCAGAATCACACACAAGAACAAAACCGTTTTACTCTTCATTGGACACTCAAGAAAATTTCACGTGTTTTGTTTTTTTCAGAAGATATGTATCCTTCTAATAGATTCTTGTTTGTGTAGACATGTATGTTTGTGAGTATGGGCTCATGTGCACTGTGTGTGTGTGTGTGTGTGTGTGTGTGTGTGTGTGTGTGTGTGTGTGTGTGTGTGTGTGTGTAGGCCAGAGGATAACCTTGGTGTTGGTCCTGGCCTACTATCTTGTTTGGGGCAGGGCCTGTTGTTCACTGCTATGTGTCAGGCTAGCTGGTACATGAACTTCCATGCATTCTGTTGTCTCTGCCTCTCATCTTCTGATAGGATGGAATTGCAGATGTGTGCTGCCACATCTGGCTTTATGTGGGTTCTGGGGATCCAAACTCAGGCTGCCACTCTTTCATGGAAAGCACCTTATCTACTGAGCTATCTCTATAGTCTAGAAAATATTGTCAATGAACCCCAAGTCAATAGTTTCCTTTTAGGGGGCTAATAGTAGAGATTTAACCTAGGATGCCTTACATGCCAAGTAATTGCTTTACAATTGAGCTGAGGCCCAATCTCGTTTGGATTTTAATAATCCCTTTTAGCTTTTTCTTGTCTTTTTTCTTCTGATTCCTCTTGGGTCTTGTTTCTCTGCCTATTATGTTTCCTTAGCCATTTCTTGTTTCTTTGTTGGCCTTCTGTGGTCTCCTGCCATGGTCTTCACTCAGGCTGCTCCCCTTCTTGGGTTCTCTTCCCATTTTGGTTAATAGCAGGATACCCTCTCTCATGATACCAGAAATGATGCTAAGACCTGTCTTTTTTTTTTTTTTTTTTTTTTAATAAGACAGGGTTTCTCTATGTAGCCCTGGTTGTTCTGAAACTCATTCTGTAGACCTGGCTGACCGCCAACTCAGAGGCTTTTGCCTCTGTCTACCTACTCTGATGGGATTAAAGGCATGTACCACTACCACCTAGCTAAGACCTGCTCTTACACACTTGTGGTTTAACAACCAGATCTAGCCAATGGATAGGATGCTCTTCACAGTTGAGTGGAGAGTGTGGTCTGACTTTCACATGAACTCTGGTGCCCCATATTTGACCATGTCCCCTGGATGGGGAGGCCTGGTGGCACTCAGAGGAAGGATAGCAGGCCACCAAGAAGAGACTTGATACCCTATGAGCATATACAGGGGAAGGAGATCCCCCTCAGTCACAGTCTTAGGGGAGAAGAATAAGTGGAAAATGGGAGGGAGGGAGGAATGGGAGGATACAAGGGATGGATAACAAATGAGATATAATATGAATAAATTAATAAAATATATTTTAAAAAATTAAAAGAAAAGAAAACACACACACACACACAAACAAACAAAAAATGTGTAGGATATGATGCACATTTGAAATTAAACTTGTTTCTTTGTCATAGGACAGAAGGATACCAAGATTGGAACCATACTTCTTATAGCTCCATAACTGTATAGAAGGCTGTGACTAAAGCAATTGGCTTGTTGGGTAAATTCTCCACATTGTTTCTATATGGTCTGCCAATCACATGGAGTCAAAACTACCCTTCCTCACCATACCTCCAAGGCCAATCAGAGCTTAAAAGTATATTTGCAGATGGATGGCGTGCTTTGAGAATTCTGTCTTTGTAAATATCATTCAAGAAGTAGTTTCACTGGGCACACTCTGATTAGAGTCTCCTTTGTTGAAAATGGAACCTGGCTTAGTTTTCATCAGAGATGACCACAGGATATAGGCTGTGCAAATGTCTGTCTGTAATGCAGCTTTGTGGCGGCTCAACCTTTGAGCTTGCAGGCGAAGGCATCAGTTTCAGGTCAGAGTGCTGTTCTTAAGTGATCAGTATAGAACAGAGAGAAGACATTGCAGTGACCTTGCTGAGGGTCTAAAGCTGCACTGAAGTCTTCTCTATGATTAAGTGAGCCGAATCTTAGATTAGCTAAAAGCAGTGCAGAAACATAATGAGTTCACTTATTTTGGAGCATTTAATAACAGTTATAGACAGTTATGTGATCAGGCGGAGTTATGACTTATTCATTCTTTCATTGCTATTAAAATTACTGCATTTGAGGTTTTTAAAGTCATTGAAATAAAAAAAGTCTGATTTATGTTAGGAGAATTTAGCTTGCCCTTTGGTCTCTCAGTTTTTAAATGATATAATTAGACTTTTTAAAGACCATTCTAAAAGCATTATTAGCATTTTGTATAGCAGAAAGTAAATGCATGTTTTGTGGATAGTTTAATTTTAAAAGGCATAATAATACTTGAGTCAGACAGTGATATTCATAGATTACTAAGGAAAGATTTTTTTGTATGAGATTTCTCAAAAGGCAACTGTATAATTTTAGTAATAGACTATATAGAATATGTGTGGATTTTTTCATGTGTACACACACATGCTTTCTTGAAAATGTACTCTCTAATTTCATTCTGAAAGGACATGACAAAAGCATGGGACTAACAGAACGCAGCTTTCCTGCTGTTTGGGAAGGCAAGGATGGGAAGGGAAAGTAACCAGGGATGTATTAACTCATGACCTTAGCATATTTCCCCAGAACTTACAGATCCATCTATCAGCCTGGGGCTGGGGTGGGGGCTGCTTTAATCATAACGAAGAGATTTGCAGGTGTTTTGAATTAGTGGCAGGTAGACAACAATCAGTAAATCAACTTGGAGGAATATGAAAGTCCCGTGGATGCACCACCATCTTGGCCAGAAGCTATGGTTAAATTTTTCTTATGCATTATATTTCCTGTTGCTCAAATATATACAACTGCTACTTCTATGTGGTTTATGACACAATGCACAGGCAAAAACAAAACAAGAAACCAGCGTGCTAAAGTGCTGATAGTGTTGATTTCAATTGAACACTGTACTTCGATTATTTTATGCATAAAACCGAGCTTATCACAGAGCATTTAAATAACAGTTACTTGTGCCATGTGTGTGTTCTGTAAACAGTTTGTTTTCTTTTTGGAGACTCAGAACAGAACACTATATGATCAATGAAGAACGCTGATAAGAACATTACTCAGATGAATGCAAGGAAGCGTTTTAAATAACCAGCACTGAAATTTGCCCATGTAGCTAAATGGATGGTCTTTTGCATCTGTTAAAACATGGCCATATACGTTTTCAGATACATTGCTGTAAGTGAATGGACATGAGCACATTTATACCTTTTCAATTTCTTTTTTGTTTTTAGTTTTGGTTTTTTTTTTCAAGACAGGGTTTCTCTGTGTAACCTTGGCTGTTCTAGACTCACTTTGTAGACCAGGCTGGCCTTGAACTCACAGGGATTTGCCTGCCTCTGCCTTCCGAGTGCTGGGATTAAAGGCATGTGCCACCATATAGATGCAACTGAGTTTAGTTCCTGAATTTTGCCTTCTATATTAGTGATCATCCTAAGGTGAGTCCTTAGCTAGTGTGAAATAGCCCAGTCATCCTCTTTGTGAATTGAAAGGAAAAGATGTCATGCAGTTCACAGGTGTGGGAGGTCATATTATTCTGGTGACAGCTGAGAGGTCATCATCAATGAGCATCAGCTTCCAGTGACTTCACAGCCCCAGTGCTATTTGAAGTTCTTTGGAAAAACAGTCATGGCTTCCTGACAGTGATGTGTGCTTCCACCTGGGCTGTTGCCAAAAAGACAGGAAGACCTGGGAGCAAGACACACATCGGGCTCACTGACTGGACTGAGGGGTGCAGGGCAGAGCTGCTGAGGTCTCCAGTCCACGCAGTGCAGAATTCTGTCCACTAGAGACTGATCTCTGCCTGGTAAACATGCTGCTACGGTTTCACAGTTTAGACTTGAACTATGGTCTCAGGGGTGAGGGGCCAGCGTTTCATTCCCTAAGTCATTTAGCCTTTTCCTTCGAAGGAAGATTGATTTTTTAAAAAGCTATTAACCTTCCGTGATTTATCTCGTTAGATCATCTTCATTTTCTTCTGCTTACAATAAGACTATATCATGTAGTTTTATTCCTCAGTTAATTCAATGAGACTCGGAAAGGGAAACACATACATGGGATGCATAAAGAAGGGAGAGATGCTAGAAAATTGTCAGCAATGCTGAGCTGAAAATGTTATTGGAGAAAACAAAAGAAGCAGCAAATGTCATCGCAGATCACAAAAGGCACGATCCTGTAGACATCATGACACTCTGTAGCCTGGTTTTACAGAGAAACTTCTGTGTCATCGATTCCAGGGCTAGACACCATGCTAACAATATTGCATTGTCTTTCCTTCTTTGGTGTGGAAACAAAGAGGATAGGTTTCTTTTCCTTCCTCCCTTCCTTCCTCCCTTCCTTCTTCCTCCTTCCCTTCCTTCCTTCCTTCCTTCCTTCCTTCCTCCCTTCCTCCCCCCCCCTTTTTTTCTTGAAGTGACTAAAATATAAGTCAGGGAACCAATGGTAGTCAATTCATGCTGAGTATATATTCAGAGGTGCACAAGAAATAGCAATTCAAGGAAATTGCATTAAAACACATCTGTTCAGAGCTTGAAATTAGACATTTTATCTATTTTTACTGAAAAATGTGTTGAACTATTCTGTTCTGCTCTTCTATCCCAAATCCTTTAAAGTGAATCAGACACCTATGGGTGGCTTCCCTGAGCTAAACGGTGGTTGATTTATTGTGTTCTGTTGATTGAGTTTCCACTTTGGAACTGTGTTACATTTTTTGACCAATGTGTTAGCGTGAATGACTTTAATTCATTCTCCACAACTTTAAGACAGACAATAATTTACATTTCTTCTGAAGTACCTGATAGCAAAAGAATTTCTGGTGTTTTGACTTTTTTTTTTTTTTTTTTTCATGCATGCTTCTAGGCCCAGAAAGAATAGCAAATGTGAGCTCCCTATATTAGCAACATAATCCGTTTTAGGAGTGCAAGAGTCCCGCCAGCTCACCTGCTCCACCCTAACACCCAGGTTAGGTGGGTGGAAGCTAAGTTAGAGGCTTATAATAACATATGAGCATTTGGTCAGCCTAAGCAGCCACATGCCTAATTCGCTGTCATTTTCAGGGCTTATTTAACACTCGTGTTTGAAACGCCTTTTGTTATAGGTACTGCTGGTTTATTTAAGTTGCTGTTTGGGCAGGTGAGGCTAGCTAAACAATGACGAGTTCTGACAATTTATTTCTAAAGAAACTGAAGAAGCTTAGCCCATCATGCTTTTGTTTGTCATTTCCTGAACTGGTTCGCAGGACGCCAAGAAAGACAATTTGAAACCGGAGAGAGAAAAGATTAGAAAAATATGTGGGGCGATGGAGTCACACCTGTTCGTGCTCTTTGAGCGAATGAGCGTGATGATAAGCGAACTCTTTGGGAGCCGAGTGTAAAATCCCTTTCTGTGTATGTCACAGTGCACAGTGCCCAGGCTTAGAACTGGATTTTCTCTAATTTTCAGTAGTGCTTGCTTCAACTCCTCCCTGTTTTGTTAAATAAAAAAGCCACTCTAATTTCCTTCTCATTTCTGGAACAATCCTGGGCATGGTGTTTGCAAATGAATATTGATAGAGGGTTTGAAAATGGGAGATAAGGTTGAGAGAGAAGGAAACAAGTCAGCAGCTCAAAGCTGTGACTCAAGAGTCCCAAATGTCTCTTAGCTCTGAGAACTAAACTGTCTGGTCTTCAACCCCATCAGAGACTTGAGAAGGAATAAAATTAATTACCTGAGTAAACAGGAAGTGCAGTTTTGCAGCTTCCAAAATGAGAAAATTAAAGAGACAGTTCGCTTCCTAGACAGTCACCCAAAACCCTCTGTAATGTTGGAGCATCATTTTCAGCCTTCTGGCCCAGTAAATCTGACATACATATTTGTGAGGCAGGAACTGTTGGAGACTTGCTTATCCTGTTGTCTCTGCTCGCAGCCAAGCTTGCCCATTTTTAGGCAGAATTCTGTCTGTGGCTGAAATGAGGACATTTTGCCGAGTAGCTGGTTTGCCACATTTGAAGCAGTCTCTGTAAGGAGGTTCTTTGATGCTCATCATCTTCTTTGAGGTAGGCTGTGTGTTTCCAGGAGTTAATCTGTCTTGTCAATGAATCTTTAAAATAATACAAACATCTTTAAATGTCATTTTCTGTAAAGTTTTTGAAGACCTTATCTAACTATTTTACCTTATCTACCTATAGAATCATATCTATTCGATAAACCTAGGATGTATATTATTATAATATAAATAGACTAGTAATTGATATGACCAAGATTTGATCAACCAACAATGAACTTGTAGAACTTGCTTATCCTAAACAGCTTGCAATAGTACTTTCAGAGTTTTGAAGGTAAACCTTGTATTCTACTTGAGTTGTATTATACAATACTTCATATTAGAGTAGAAATATATAAACTGTGTGTGAAAAATAATTTTAAATTTAAATTCTATACCAATGTCTCAAAATTAAACTTGTTTTGCATCAATATACAAAATTTTGTACCAATGAATTAAACATAATCTTGTTAGTAATACTTAAGGCCTTAAGTTGAGGAGTAGATTCAATAAACTACACTTGTCATATCATCCCTATATGTTTCTATACTCCCTCTTCTTTCTTTTCAATCCCTATCTCCAAACCTAAGAAAGAAAGATAAAAGAAAAGAGAGACATCCGTGAGTCCAACCTCATTTTTTCACTGAATAAGACCAATAGTAACTTATAACTAACTCTGAATGAAAATAAACATCTATAGTTCAAGAAAGTAACCAAAAACCTACCCAACCCCCTTTAAGAGAAATGGGGCATTGTTCTCTTATGGTTTCTTCTGGCTAATTTGAGACAAATAATACCTTTGAAGGGGCCCAAATAAAATTGGGGAAAATGGTTAAACAAGCTAAGAATAGCGTTTGTGGTCCCGTTTCTAAGTGTTGAGAAATTCCAGGCTTAATTAGAGTTCTTTGTGAGACAGTCTGATGCTGGATCAATTGGGATTGGAAGCTTTCTTCGAAGCTTTCCTGGGAGCTGTCCTGTTCTGATGAGGAACAGCAACTGAAGCCCTTGGGGCTAGAACATGAAGGATCCAGGATATCAGCATTCTATAGTCCTAACATTATAAAAGTATGAGGTGTGTAGGCTGCATGGACCAATTAAGGCTGATTCTCTGCTCTTTGTATGAGCAGAAGAAAGACATGCACTCCGGCACGATTTGGACACTGCCCTTTGGCAAGGTGGGTTAGTGGGCACACAGAAGAAGAGGATGCAGGCTATCCTGATAAAACCTAATAGACTGTTACCAGAGGTCTAAGGGAGGGGAATAGGCAGAAGAGAGAGGATGGGAGGGAATGGGAAGAGAAGAGGGAGGGGATAACAAACAGGATGCATTGCGAGTAAATTATAATGAATAAAATATACACAAAAAATCCAGGCCAAGGAGGGGGATTCTGCAGAGACAGATGCATCAAACAAGGACCATGCATGACGAGGACCTAGACACTCTGCTCAGATGTTGTAGATAGGCAGCACAGTCTCCTTGTGGAGCCCACAATATGGGGAGTAGGGACTACTTCTGATATGGACTCTGGCCCCCCAATGTTGATCACTTCCCCCTGGCAAGAAGAAGATACAGGTAATATGTGTGTGACTTGATAGGCTGAGGTCAGATGTTAGAGGAGGAGGGACTCACCTTTCTGAGGATGAGCAGAGGGAGGGAGAGGGGATGAGGGAAGGAGGGTGGGATTGGGAGGCAATGAGGGAGGGGGCTACAATTGGGATGTAAAGAATTCAAACTGCAGAACAGGCAGGTAACTCATATTGCTAATCCCACCACACGGGAATAGCTCTGAGACTGGCTGAGACATGAATGTCTATGCATAGACAATGCTTCTTGTTGGTTACAGAATCCCCGTGACTTACTATTAGATGCCATTCTTTGTATGACACGAATGAAGATTTACAGACGTCTTTCTTCTGCTCATATAAAGAGCAGAGAATTAGCCTTGGTTGTTCTGTGCATCCTGCACACCTCACACATCGATAATTTTAGATTTGTATAATGCTTGTGAGAAATTACATGTTTCCAGAACAAAAGAACGGGACACTGACCCTGGATCAGACCTGTTCTGCTTCATTTCTTCCAGCATGCTGGACACAGACATCCTGCACCCCTCATGTTCTAGTGCTTCAGTTGCTGTTCCTCATGAGAAACAGAGAATTCCTAACAAAGGACTATCGACTCCAAGTGAGAGTGGTATGGAAGAGTGGAGTGATGGAAGGACCCAGAGGGTTCAGGAGCCCCACTGGGAAACCACCAAGGCCAATGTATCTAGACCCAGGGGGTGTTACACAAATTGATGCACCAACCGAGGACAGCGCATGCAGAGAACTTAGACCCCCTGTTCAGATCTAGCCAATGGACAGCTCATTCTGCAAGGCTGGGTGGGTAGCAGGGACTGCCTCTGACATGAACACTGATGGTGGGGAGGCCTTGTGGACACACAGAGGAAGGGGATGCAGGCTATGGTCAGATGTGGGGGAGAGGAGAGCCATCCCCCATCAGAGGTCTAGGTTTGAAGAGGGACGGAGGGCAGGAAAGTGAAAGGATAAGCAAGGGGATGCTTAACTAAAACTCTGAATAAGACTAATAATAACTGATAACCAGCTCAGGTAATTCCAGTAAGCATCTTTACTGTCCTAGGAAGCGGAGTTTGCTCTAGATGGGTTATAAGGAGAATGGATGATCTCTATATTGTGATGGGGAGGAGAAAACAGTTGGGGCAGTATAGACCAGTAAGATTCAAAGCTCTGCTCCCAGTGAGAAGATATACCAAGCCAGTTTACAGATGTGATTTCCACCTGGACTATGAGAGCTGAGTTTAATCTACATTGTTCTCCTATGTTATACCCTGGAGTACCCAGCTGCTGTAGGAAGTGTGGGTCTCAGCTCTTTCACTGGTAATGCAAACTGGCTGTATTTGAAGTGGAAAGGTGTTGATGGAAATTAAGACTCACTCACAGAAGCAAGCAAATGATGATTAAGAGCCTGGTGTGCTGGACTGCCTACCCTGAGCAGCTCTGCAAATATTGCCAGCGGCAGTTTGCATTGTACCTGGCTTTTAGCTGCTCCTCTTCACTGTGGGCACGGAAAGTGAACGTTAGGTTAAGAGAAGTATAAAAAGAGAACACAGAACGGTAAACTCTATTAATTGAAGGTTTGTCTTGGAGTGTTAAGTGGCAGATGTGTTTGCCCAGGGTGATTTTGTCCCAGTTACAAAGGCATTAACGCAGTGTTGTGGCCCCAAGTTTCAGCTTCCTTTTAGCTAGGGTGAATTTGTGAGTGTTAAGCTTATAAGAGGATATATGGTCCTCACTGTAGTTTCTAACCTAATTTTGAACCTGAACACAGTAGTTTTTCCTTTCAACACAATAAAGCAAAATACATTAATTATGTGGAAATAATGTTTAGTGCTCCACACTCAGATTAAGCATTGCTGGTTTTTGATGATCATCTGTCTTTATTTATTTATTTATTTGGGTTTTTTTTGGTTTGTTTTTGTTTTTTGTTTTTTTGAGACCGCATTTCTCTGTGTAGCCTTGGCTGTCCTAGACTCACCTTGTAGACAAGGCTGGCCTCAAACTCACAAAGATCCACCTGCCTCTGCCTCCTGAGTGCTGGGATTAAAGGCATGCGCCACCACACCTGGCTCGTCTGTCTTTAAAAAAAAAAAAAAAAAAAAAAACAATAAATGCCTTGAAATATAATCTGTTAGATTTCTTATAACTAATTCCACACACAGTTAGAAATCTAATTGGTGCCTTCACCTCACCTTCGGCTTTGCCATTTCCTATTCTTTGGGTTACTTTAGTTCTTTCCAGAGATTTGCAGTTTCTGCTGGTCAGCTACTGGCTTCTCAGCAGTAATCACCATAGCCACCATCCCACTCCCAACACGTACTTCCCCACCCAGAGTGGTTATGTGACCTCTCACCCCTGATTACCAAATGGCTACATAAGTCCATTCTAAATAACCATTCACAGCCTCTATACCCTCCTTATCCAGGCCTGCATCTCAAAGTGTTTCCGTTAATTACACAGCAGTGGAAAGAGTTTGGGAGCTCAAACATCGAGTTCCTGTTAGTATAACCGACTCTAAGGATAAAGTTAAATTTCAAAAAAAGTTGCGAGAAAACATAAAAAGATTTCACTTATTGTAATACATATTTATGAAAAACTATTTTTAGGGTCCTATAAAGTTAAATCAGATACATTCTGGATTTTAGTTTTCTTTTCTATAAACTAAGGTGGTGGAGTGGACAGAAAGTTCCTGGGAACTCTTTGTTCTCGATTCCTGGTGATTTCAAGCTCTAATGGTGTCTTTCAGTATAAAATGATCCTTCTCTCTAGGTGCCAATCAGTAGCAATTCACTGGCTTGTGAAGTCCCATGCTTAATAAGTGGAATTCTGATTTCTCTTAGCATTAAATTCCTTTTAAAATGGATAAACATATCTGTTCCAGAGATGATCTCTGACTTCTGATATGGAAGCAGCTCTTTTTAAAAATGTATATTTTATTGATTATAATTTATTCATGTTACATCCAGATTGTTATCCCCTTGCTGTTACCTTCTTATTCCCACTTCCCCCCCTCTTCTGACCTATTCCCCTCTCCTATACCTCCGATGGTAGGGGGCATCCTACCCCACTGTCTGGCCACAACCTATTAGGTCTCACCAGAGTAGTGTACATCCTCTTCCTCTGTGTCCCTGCAAGGGCATCTTGCCAAGGGGGCAGAGAACAAATTGTGGACACCGGAGTGCATATCAGAGGTTTGGCAGAAGTTCATTACCACCCACTCTCTGTAGAGAATCAGCTGTCTATTGGCCACATCTGAACAAGGGTCTTGGCTCTCTGCATGCACTGTCCTTGATTGGTGCATCAGTTTATGCAGGCTCCCCTGTGTCCAGATCCGCAGGCCTTGATGGTCTTCCTGTGGAGCTCCAGCTCCCTCCTGGACCTTCCATCACCCTACTCTTCCCTACAATTCTCAGCACTCCACCCAGAGTCCAGCTTCAAGTCCCAGTATCTGTCCTGATCCCCCACAAGGTGGAGTCTTTTAAAGGACATCTATGTTGGGTTAATATTCAATTATAAGTGAGTATATACCATGCGTTTCTTTCTGGGTCTGGGTTACCTCACTCAGGATGACCATTTCTAGTTCTATTCATTTGCCTGCAAATGTCAAGATTTCCTTGTTTTTAATAGCTGAGTAGTATTCCATTGTGTAAATGTACCACAGTTTCCAGATTCTGGCTTTTATGAATAGGCTGCTATGAACATAGTTGAACAAATGTCTTTGCTGTGTGGTGGAACATCTTTTGGGTATATGCCCAGGAGTGATATAGCTGGGTCTTGAGGTAGCACTATTCCCAATTTTCTGAGAAAGCACCAGATTGATTGGAAGTCACTCATAATTTCAAGGTAACAAGTATCAGGTAAGAGATCATTTAAATATGTCCCATAAAATAACCAGATTGACAAGACTCCATGTCAATTTATGGTGAGCTATTTAGGGAAGAAAGCAGCATGCCCTTTGCATTAATAGGCATCAAGGAGACTGGAGTTTGTGAGACATTTGGCAATTCTCAGCTCTAGGCACTCACCTACAAACCTTAATGCTCCATTGTCTTAAAAAGAGTTTCAAAAATCACAATGCAAGGAGGGAAGATCATAGCACTGAAGGTCGGATTCTCCACCTTTCTTAAGTGGGTCCACTGGTCCCACCATCCTGCTTGCCTGCCGATAGGCACTCCATGTTCCTCTTGGCTACTTATGGAATTTTCAAAAGAAACTGAGGATTCTAAGAATAGCAACAGGGACACGGAGATAACAACAACAACAAAAGAAAGCTGGTAACCTGAGGGGTAAGCAGGCAGAAAAGGCAAGCACTCCCCCCATGTGTGTGATATACCGAGTTGTATGATTTGGAGAAAACACGTTTTCTACGTCCTTGATTCTCATTTGACAGTAGGCAAAACACAGTAACTGACAGATTCACACCTACGTGTTTAAACTTTGCAGATTTTTCTTTTATGTTTTTTTTTCACTTAGAAATGATTTTTTTTTCACTTATATATCTAACTTTTGTGAGGCAGCTGCATGCTCTCTCTCTCTCTCTCATTCTATATTATTCTTCCAAGGTTATTTATTTATTTATTTATCTATTTATTTATTTTAGTCAACAGTTTAAGCAAATCTAGTTGGGTGTGAAATTTAGAGAATTTGTTTTAGATTTGATATGACACGTCCATGCTAAGATAGCTCAGTACCATTTCTGACCATGTGTTTGTAATTGTCTATGCTTCCTGCGCATCTTCTGTAAGAATCAAGGCTTGTTCTGCATCCCAGCTTTATCTGTAACCAAGAAAAGGGCGGAGGGAGGCAGTCAGATGCCTTAAGAGGGAAAATCTAACCACACCTATAGATGACCTTAAATTTTCCTTGGATTTGCCTGGCACCACGGCTATGTAAAAGTTAATAGTTTCAGTTCACAGAGATTTATGAAAATCATTTAAAAAAATCTTGGTCATATGCGGTTATGTCCCTTGGATGTTATCAGAAATTTTAGCTTGTATTAGCTGAAATTCCAGAGCTAAATTAATAAAAATTGCCAAGGGTACTGGGGGGAATTTGTGCTTAGGTGACTTAGAGGCAGAATCATGAATTTGATAGCTCTCCTTTGCTTGTTTTTAAACTGTAAGAATAGTACTTTATTTTTTCTAAAATAGTCAAACTATGTAGAAATTTTACAAAGAAAAAAACAAAACACCAAATACATCAACCACTACAGTGTTTGTGTATCAGTTTTTGTGTTTTAAACAAAAACTAAATTTCCATGTATACCCTTGAACAGCTTGTTTTTTATTTGTTTACCAGTAGGCCACTGATCCCAGCCAGAGCTAGATCATCTCAAATGTGCGAATGTGCACTTCTCTATAGAAGAAAATTCAGGTAATTCCTAAAATGGGGCCTTTACCAGATGTAATGAACCATGTTCTTATGACTTACTATTGTCATGCTGCTGTGTCTGAGGGTGTGGGTACCTAAAATCGGGCTGTTGTACATATCGAACATTTTTAGAGATGTTGCTGTGGATGAACTTTTTGATTCTAAGATCTTACTTTTCTACATCTATTAAAAACAAACAAACAAACAAACAAACAAAAATGTGGGTTGGAGACCAAATGGATCTAAACTAGATAAACCTGGTCTCCAAAACAAGCAATTTTCACTCATTCAATTTAGCTACCTAGTAATCAATAACAAATTCATGAACCAAAGTAATGTATAGCTTGTTTAATTTTAATTTGGACTCATGAATAATTTTTATGTATTTTACAAGGAGCTCTAGCTGAGCATGGTGGTGCTGGCCTATGATCCCAGTACTTGAAAGGTGGAAACTGGAGGTTCAGGAGTTCAAATCAGGCTCTCAACTACTTATTGCATCTGAAACAGTCCTGGGCTACATAAGATACTGTGTCACAAGGCCAGGAACAAACAAGAGAACTGTAAATAATGTTCCTTGAGCATAATCTTTCTCTTAAGGAAAACAGTACATCCCTCAAAGAGTGAGTATTGCACAGCTTGCTATTTGAATACTGCTTCCGTATTTAAGTGCTATTTTACATTTTATACTCTGTAAGACAATTTCTGAGTTCAAATTCTCATAGGTATGCCCACAGGGCACAGGTTTATTGTAAGTAATGTATACACTGCCTAAGGCAGCTGAGCAAAAATAAACCACGGGGAAATCAGTGCGAGGGTTAGTGTGAAAACACATCACATAATATTACTCTTTTTTTCCTCTCAGCTGGTTCTGTTGCCCCAAATCAATAAAAAATTCAAAAGTTACTTTGTGATGTTTTTATGCTGTAGGTCAAGATAATTATTTACCCTGATACACTGTGGTGGTTTAAAATAGGGAGAACCGGAGAATTTGCGGGACAGGGATTTTTGCCTATTATCAATAGGCACGGCTTGTAGTTGGGCTTCTGAGAGTGACAGGTTCCATGTGCCAGTCAATCTTAAGTGGAACCACGGACTGGTCACTTCTCTTGCTCTTCTTTCACGGAGATGAAACTATATGCTGACAAGTGTGTCTTCCAGTCCAGAGGGTGTAGGCCACAGCCAATCTCAGGGACCAGGAACAGCCAGAGAACCACCTGAGTGAGCACATCCCTTGTCCAGATCAGGTTGCTGTTTCTCACAGAGCTCATTTTCAACATGTACAACTGTCTCCAGGGGACATTAATGAACAAATTCTTTCGACTATTTCTCATTATCACTTCACATCACGCCCCCAGGTTAGGCCCTGGTCTGCTGCCAGATGGGACAATCAGTCACGTCGTTTCACCGCTGTGTTCAATCTTAGAAAATTCATCAAGTGGCGAGGAGTGGCTCTTTGCTCATAAGGAAAACCTGACTCTTGTGTGGCTTTCCTGTGTACTTTCTGAGAAAACTTCAATTTTGTTAATAGCAATCGTTTTATTCCCATCACACCCATAAGTTGAAAGGACAAAATTATCTAGTCTTTGGGGCTGTTGTAATAGTTTCAAACAACTCTTTATGTCTTTCTCTATAGCCACAGTTACTCTTTTGACCTACAAACTTGATCACATTGCTCCCTGGTCCTTTCTTCATGGCTCCCTTTAAAACAGAAAGCTGAAACTCTGATTGTAACAGAGAGGACCTGCTATAATTTCGATTGGCTTCCAACTATTACTTGAAAAAAAGAAACAAAAACAATACCCAAAATCCCTTTGCTCTGTAAAATCCTTCTGAGGAGACTGTTCTTCATTTCCATGTTGTCTCTGTGTCGTGTGGGCTTTCCCACACAGCCCTGAGCAGTTGTTCTTTTGTTAATGGTTTGGGTCTGAAATCTCACCACAGGCTCGACAGCCACCGACGGCATTTTGAGAGGATGTGGAGCCTGGCTGCCAGAGGTGGGTCACTGGCTCTGGGACCTCACAAGTTGTAGCTGGGTCTATTTTGTGTCCGTTCTCCCTGCTGTTCTGAGATGCTAAGATGTGAGGAGCCTTTCCTACAGTTCCTAACTCTCTGAACTCCACTGTGCTTTCTCACTGAGCTGGACTAAACACAAGAGTCAAGAGACCCTCTGTCCCTTAAATTGCTTCCGTATTTTGTCACAGTACTGAAAACCAGCTAACCTAGTCCTTGACCAAATTGCTCTTCCCTGGCTACTTCATTCTTTAGTCTTCAGTGCCCCCCCCCACCTGTATTTTTAATTATAGGTGTATTTCGTGAGAGACCTGTGTACACTTTTGGCTTGCAAATATTTTATTCACAGAGGTAAGAGTCCTCCTTTTTATATTACCAGTCTGATAGAGAGCAGGTAGTGACGAGTGAGTCAATTAACTGATGAATAAATATTAACACCTCCATCTCAATCAAAGGGAAGACAGACCAGGTTTATGAAGGTCATAAATAGGATGCTAGCTATGCATGCTTGCCTTCCTTATGTCTTACTCCAAAATAGATTTAAGGCATTTTTCAAAATTATGGACATACTGACAGGATAATAAATAAGTAATGGTGGACATTAGAACTAAGAGTAATTGAGGAATGGTGTCTTGCACTCTGAGTCTATATTATCTTTATCCACAAGCAAATTCAACTTTAAATCACACTGTTGGGAAAATCTAGAAGGAGACAAAACCATATATTAGTAAAGGAGCAAAAGGTAAGTTGCAGGTACAAAGAGAAAAGGAAAAACATGACAACATTTTAAGTGGACATGTCTGTTAGTTGGATAGAGCATACTATACATATGGAATAATATTCGTAATGTTAATTTGCTCTAATTTTCATATTCTGTTTAACTTCTAATAGCTGCGTGCTACTTTTGTCACCAAAGGCCTGAGAATTGTACAACTTATCATCAGATATTAAGATACAAAAGTTTTACTTAATGAGGATATTTAACTGAAATTTTGTTCTGGAGGTTTGCAATCAAATATTGGGTAAAAAGCCAACTAGGTATGTATAATTCAAGGAAATAGATTATTTTATGTTAATGAAGAAAAATAATTAATTTTCTTTCATTTGCAACAAAATTCTAGTTGTTTTTATATGTTGCTTAATTCCAAAGCTGAGATATAAAGAAAATGTGAATTTAAAGGGACACTAAAGAACGAAAGCCTAGAGATTACCATAAACACGAGAATTATTGCATTTTAGACCGAAACCATCATTTGTCTTATCATCAAATCTAAATTTACTCATTGGAAGATGATCAAGCTGCTGGACTTAACGTAGAAAACACATGGAGATAAATGAGGTCTTTATGTTCTACATACAACTTTTATACACTTTCTAAACACTCAGTGAAGTTATGGTAAAGTCCGAGAACCAGGAGAATAGTTAAAATTTATCAAGTTCAGTGATTATCTGATTTGCATATACTCTTATTAAAAGTCTATTGCTGTGATTGACTCCCAGGGAGAAGAAAGACATGTATCATGTTGTACGCTAACTGTCTCCAAAGGAGATGCTTAAACTGCATGTATTCAGTCCTTGCTGTTTTGAAGGGAGGTACAAAATTAAGGGACACTTATAGAAAGCTCTTATTATACATAAGGCAATTATCCCATGCTTTAAGAACTCATTCTTTGTTATCGATTAGACCTAGTCGCCATGCCATTTCTCACCTCCTCTTCCTACACCTCTCCCTCTTCCTCCTGCTCCTCCTCCTGCTCCTCCTCCTCCTGCTCCTCCTCCTCCTGCTCCTCCTCCTCCTCCTCCTTCTTTCTTTTGGTTTTGAGACAGGGTCTTACTACACAATTAAGGGGTGGTCTTGAACTCATAGTCCTCTTGCCTCACCCTCCCAGGCACTGAGATGCCAGCTGTGAGGCACCACGCTTGACTGGCACAGTCATCTTTGAGTCCACATTCCAATTGCAACTCAAAAAATGAGCATCCCTGTTGGGGCAAGCATCAGAGAGTCGATCTCTCAAAGAAAATAATGCCTTCTGTGACCCCCATTTCAAAGCAATCCAACTTTAATACATACTCAGCAGAGAAGAAAGAGAATAGGAAACAGATGGCCAGTTATATTCAGTAATATAAGCAAAAGGTTGTAATCAAAATTAAATTTAAATTTAAAATTCTGAATTGTCAAAGAAACTCCATCTACCATATTCTTTAATAGATTATATATAGAGCTAAACCTCTTCCAGTGAGCTCTAATAGGCAGCCTTTTGTGAGGTAGAGACATAACCCATTTTATTTCTCCCAACCTTTTTCTGTGCTTGAGGAGGGGGCATGAGTTTGGTGGTGGCAGGGTCTTAGAGATGGAAAAGATGAAGCCAATTCCAAGTTGAATTCTTTGGGTAGATTTTGAGCCCAATAGGGTGCTAAAGGCAGTTGGCAATGTTTCCATTGGATGGAGATCTTTAACTGCTCTCAAGTGCAGCCATCAGAGCGACCAAGTTCAGAACAGCTGAGGAAGATACTCCTCAGCTGTGTGTATGTGTGTGTGTGTGTGTGTGTGTGTGTGTGTGTGTGTGTGTTGTACTCAGTAGTCCTCAGTGATGGAGGTGCATTGTGTTGAGTGCAGAGCAATACACTAGCAAGAGTCATTGGTAGAGTTGCTTTACTGGATGTTTTATAACCAATAACACATGTGTATGAGCAAAAGCAGATCAAAACTCTGAGTGATGGAGTCAGCAGAGCTGGGTACCTAGAGCGGACCGGGAATGCTGGGACACAGCGTTGTGGTTACTGGTAGGAATGCCCATGAAACACTTGGGGTTGAGGTTTTACAGGGTAGGAGAATGGGATCTAATCCTTTTGTATATATGCATAAATTGTATTTGTTATATATGGACATATTTATAAATAATATGTCTTTATTTGTATATAGCAAAGTCAGACCACAGACTTCAAATCCTTCTGTTTCAGCTTCCCAAGTGCTAAGACAGCATGCATATGCTACCACACCCAGCTCAGGACCTTTATCATGTGCCTGGATGCACTGGCCCTGATCACTCTGCAGAACGACATGAGCACAGAAGCATTGTTGCCTTTCCGACTGAGACGTTACTAAATATTTACTACAGACAAGAAGGCATGTGTGCATATGCACATCATCAATTCGTACAACCTGCAGATTCTGTATTTGCAAATTTGCCTACACTAACATTTATTTCTGACCTCAATATCAATGATTTCTGGGTCACTTTTCTGGTTGCTTGCAGGCGTGTGAGGAGGCGTGAAAATTTTGAGTCACTGGATGTGTGCACTGCCAGCTGAGGTTTAACAAGGCAATACTGCATCTTCTTATTTCTAAAGGCAAGCCACTGCTCTTTCCGTGGTCTCTTTGCTATCATCCCCTCTGCCCAGTTATACTTTTGTTTGAGATTTCCTTGTTTAAAACAACTTCTAGAAAAAAAAAAACTGTTGGTGTGCTGTCTAATATCCCAAAGCATGCTGTTCCGTGGTGTGAATTGCCAACGAATTACGGTTTAAAGCAAGGATCGTGAAGGAAGGAATTGTCATGCTGCTGTTTACGAGTGTAATGCTAATCACATAACTATATGGTCAATGATATCTCTACATATGAATATACAATGGAAGACTGTATAGAATGGTTGATAAAAATGTGTGATGGGAGTCTTACAGGAAGTTCCCTCTATATCCCTGAGGAGAATGGTAACTGTAACAGCTAATAAAGTGTCACCTGCCACTTTATAGGGTATAAGTACCAGGAACAATGCTCTCTCTCTCTCTCTCTCTCTCTCTCTCTCTCTCTCTCTCTCTCAAGTTATACAATATAACATCAATGCACACACCCATCCTAAGAAATAGACTGCCACCAGCAGTGTTCAGTCTCATGTTGCTTGTAAAACAACCTGTCCCTAAATCTTTTCTGTTCTTCGGATTAACTGCCATTTGAGTATGAATAACAGTCATTGCTTTTGGTTGTTGCTCAGTGCTGCATGCAAATATTCTTAAGCAAAAATATTGTTTGGTTCTGTCTTTTTACTCTATATAACTGATACCAAATGGTATGCGTATTCTGCAGGTTCCTTAAGAAAAAACAAAAGCATCACTTGGAGATTATGTCTGTAAGATTTCATGGTTTGTCATCCAGCTAAACTGTTCTAAATTTCACTTATACAAGAAATCCAATTACATAAATTAGAGACACTTCTTTCTATTTTGATGCAGGTTATAGACACTAGGTCTTTATCATTAAATCCACCTCCATCCACCAGAGATGGACTCCTCTGAGAACTACATCGTCTCAAGGGAAGTGGATCTTGACATCGAGGCACATCCTGAGGGCTGCTGCTGGCCACATCCTGCTGTCCTGACAAGCCGTGTCTTCTAGGGGACCTGGGCAGTATTTTCTCTGTGTCTATCATCTCAGGAAAACAAAACAAAGTAACCCTGGGCATTGCGAATACATTTTTAACTCCCTGGCATCGATACGGCAACTGAGAAGAGATGCATTAAGATGTTTGGAAAACAAAACTTAGCCTTTGTCTCAATGATTTTTACAATGAAAACCAAATACATGAGAATGGCGCGGCGACACCGTAAGACAAGTGCTCGGCATCACTATCGACCACCGCTTCTCCTAACGTTTGTGAGATCTTAGCTGCGCGTGAGGGAAACCCCTCCACTCTGCTACTCATTTCTCTTGTTTTCAATCCTCTCTATAAAAGTCTACTTATCTGGTGTTGTTGTCCTACAAAAATGGCTATTTCCTCGAGCCGTTGATTTACTTCTGATTAAAACCTCTGTCTTTGAGCTGAAATTTTATTGAGGTTCACACGCTGGCTATAGTTAAAAATTGTCTGTATTCATGAAATTTTGTTTCTTTTCAGTCCAGCTCCCCAGTACTAATCACCAATTCATTGTTCTGCAAATATGAATATCAGTATTTGTAATTTCTCCTTGTTTTCTTATTTTATTTTTTTTGTGTGTGTGAATTTCTTTAACTCTGGCCTATTTCTGTTATCCAAAACTCTATGCTTTGAGTGGCAGTTTTTTCTCTATTCCTCTTTAGTTCACTTTGTGTGTGTATGTGTTTGTGATTTGTGCACACGAGTGCATGCATTTGTTTGTTGTGGAGCTTCAGTCCAGTGGCTTAAGGGTGCTGGACATGTGTTCTGCCACTTGGCTAAACTTCTCACCTATGTTCCACCTGGGAAAGCCAACATTCAGACAAATCTATGTTGGGAAGGAATCTTCCAATCTAAAGGCATAGAATCTCTTATAGCCCTTGTATAAAACTGCTAAATAACTTCTGTGGCCAGAAATAGGAAGAGTTTTATAATCCTATTCCACATTCACCATCATTCTATGTAAGACCTACAAAGTAGATATTTTGCTGGTTATTTGACCAAGTCAGGGGTGTTAGTCTAGAGAAGAGACCTCAGGGTCTGAAGTAGCTGCCGGGCCTCCTGAGGGAAGAATCCCAAGCTTCCTTCCATCTACTGCTATCTATGGCTTAGTTCACCCGCTTCAAGTCCAGCCCCTGCAGCTAGTGGCTCGTCATTCTTTGAGGGAAAGTTACTTATGGACTGAAAATAAGAAGACAATCACTGCCCACCTGAGGATGATGGACCAAGGTGTTCAGATCTTCTCCCCTGAGGAGTCTGTTTGTTAGCCAGACAAGTGAGCATCTGCAAGTCCCTGCTACCAAGTAATGTGTTCCACGGTGCTGGGATGCTGATGTTTCTTGCAAACCACCAATCAAATGTCAGAAAAAGCAGGGACCTTAGGATTCGACAAGAAACATGGCAAGTGGGTGATTTCGAATGCTGGTTCTGTCACTGCCCTGCTCTGGGTGCCTAGAGTAAAAATGACATTTGCTGAACAAGCACAGGAAAAAAAATTAGCTTTATCCTGGAGAGAGAGAGAGAGCTACTAATGTTTTTGCTTTTTGTTTTGTTTTTAAATTTGTAAAGGATCGCTGTGTTAAAACAATTGATTTTTTTATGGCATTGCATGACTTTCTGGCATTTTCATATATTTGCAGAGAATGCAATGTTATTTTTCTGACATTTGGTTGGTTATCCGTGACCTTGACGCAACAACAGCATCAACAAGCACCTAAGGCAAGCTCATCTTGGTCTCTTTCTTCTCATCTCTTCTTTCCTTTCTCTTCTTTGCAGCATAGTCTCCGCATGGGCTCCCATTACTTTCTTTAGAGTCTGGTGCTTTGAATTTTCCTTTGGCCTGTGAGTGACCTGTGTAGCCATGGCCATGTAACAGAGAAAATAACCCATGGACCCATGTGCCAAGTCACAGAGAAGTGGAGCTTTGTCACCAGCAGTAGATAATTTATGTTAAAAGTTCTGTACTTGTTTATTTTCTTTTACTTATGGTTGAAATAGAGTCTCATGTAGCCATGGCTGGCCTTGAGTTGTCGTGTAGGAGGATGACTTTGAACCCTCCTTGGAGCATCCTTCTTTCATCTCCCAAGTGCAGGCAGGCATCATCACGCCTGATTTTGGGTAGGACTGTAGGAGATAGAACACAAGGCTCCCTGTATAGTTGTCAGGCACACAACCATCTGAGCTACACTCCCAGGCCACATAGGGATTTAGAATGATGAATCCGTTAGCATTGGCAGCAATATCAGAACCCAAGCCCCGAAGCCACTTTCCCTTTAACATTTCCATGTATGTTCCGCAAAATGAGTATCTACTGGTCACAGATGGTAGAGAGAATATGTAAGATGTGGTTAAAGATTCTATTACGTAGGAATAAAAAAAAAAATACAGGAGGGCACTTGGATTGTTTTTCAACAGAATTTCACACATTTTTATCATGTTGCTTTCATTCTAGGCCACAAATCCTCCTCTGGCACTGAAAGGAGAGGAGACGTGGGTTGCTTGGGATTTTCTCCAGTCTGTCACATCACTTAGCTGCCACAGTAAAAATGCACTGCACTCTCTGCTTAGTCATAGCAGACCTGTGAGGCATAAAAATGTTTTTTTTTTTTGTTGTTGTTTTTTTGTTTTTTGTTTTTTGTTTTTTTTTTTTTTGTCAGTACTCTGGTAACATTGGGCCTCTTTAGAGGCTGTAAAAATGACCTGTGCGTAGGTAATAAAAAAAATCCTATCAAAAAAGCTTCCTGTGTTTTCCCGATACTGGGATAACCAGAGTTATAATTTTGTAGTTGGCTCATATTAAACTACCATCCAGTCACTAAAACTTGTCTCAGGGTAAAATTTTCCCCTCATACACCTTTTAGAATGGTCCTCACAAGGCACTTTGGGGCCCTTCTTTGTGGCAGCAAAAGCAGTAAGGGTTATTTCCTGTTTGGAATCGGGGATAGTGGCTCACATTCTACATTCATAGTTTCTTTGTTCTCTCATTTAAGAAAGTGATTTTTTAAAAAAATAAAATGCTGATTTCTATAGATTTTGTAATCACAGAGTAAAATGTAGAGAAAGAGGCAGTGTCCTGAGAAAGTTGCTGGTGGAAGCTCAGTATTGATTTTTTTTTTTTAAATGGAGAAAGTTTCTTTTTTTTTTTTTTATATTAGTCCCCAACAGCAGTTCTTACTGAACACAAGAACAAAGCAACTATTAAGGTGTTAAAAAGCAGTCACTGTATTCACACCAGAGATAGGTAGAACTCTGTGAGTTTGTGTACAGCCTAGACTACATAGCAAGTCCAAGGCCACTCAGGGCTATGTAGTGAGATCCTGTCTCAAAATAATAGCAACAAAACAACAACAACAACAACAACAAAATCAAAAGCATCTCATTCTCTAAACAAAAGCAAGATAGCAACCTCCTCCTCTCAAAACCCCACCACACCGACTTAACAAAGATTTCACTTTATAAAATTAAAAAGTCACTCATAAGGATTTCATGTATATTTGCCAGGCAAAGTGATCATTGCAGTATTAATACATTCACCCCACACCACTCACTGCCCTTTCCTCTACTTTCTTCCTAGGTGCCATCCATGTTGTGGGGTAATAATTAGATCAAATCTGTAAAAATGCTTTGAGCTTTGAGGAAAAGACCTCTGAAAATACAAGTTGTCACTACGCTTGTCTCTTATAAGCATGCTCAACCACAGATGTCTCCATCTTAGCTCAGACCCACATCAATTTCTGATAGTTAGACTTCGGGAAACAGTGGGAGCTATCTCATGACTTCTAAAGAACCACAGATCTGTAGATCCTAGTGGGAGACAGAACAGCGGGATTGTATGCCCAGGAAGCCGCATGTGCATTCTTCATCATCTGGTCACCCTCTCCCTTCTCAACTATACTCCAGGCCCCTCTCCACATGGTCCTGAGGCCTTGAAGTCCCCTGTAAAATTTATTAAAGGGGCCATTTTCATTATAAGGGATGTTGGCATCAAAAAGGGACACCGGTAGCTCATTGTCATCACTTCAGTCTCTCTCTCTCATTGAGAAGTTGGCATGAAGGGTTTGATGTACAGAACAATATCATCCGCTCTAATGATCTGTGCACAGGAAGAGGAGCTCAAAGGCTCCAGCCTCTCTGCCTCACACTGTGCAAGGGGAAGTAGTTGGCGCTCACGTTTGATTGGAAGGATGGGAACAAAGGCTGCTAAGAGAACTACACAAGGGACACGGGAGTCATAACAAGCCTGGTGAAATTGTTTCAACTCCTGTCCTCAACTTTAGCTGCTGTGACAATTGTGTCAAAGATTTAGGCAGGGAGTACTGGATGTGGGTGGATGCCGGGTGGATGGAGGGAAGGACTGTGGCTGCAAGTCAAGGTACCAAAACTGAAGGGAAGGAAGGAAGGAAGGAAGGAAGGAAGGAAGAAAGAAAGAAAAAAAGAAAGAAAGAAAGAAGAAAAGAAGGGTTGGGGGCAGGGTTTGTAGAAGGATAAGATTACTGACATTTATTTGTAAACTACTTTAAGATATACTTCTGGTCTGGAAAGCTGCTTTGTCCTCTGCGTTCCAATTACTTTATACTCAATATCAATACCCTCACAATTGGTTGACCATAGATTGAAAAATTAAAAGCAATAGAATTGTTCACAAAAATCATACCCACCTCAAAGCATGTGAGCAGTTTGCTTCCAGAGGCTAAGGGGTTTTCTGACTCTGCCTGGGCTGCGTGCCATCATTCTAGAGATTTTATTTAGATTGTCTGTGAACAGGCACATTTGGGTTGTGACTTCTCTACAAGGGAATCAGACACACAGGAAAGTGTACCTGGCTTCCCTCTGGGACCTGTGGGGCTAAGCTTAAGGCAATGCCTCAAAGTTGCTCTGAGGAAGTTACCAGTGTTTGTGCTGTCTCCCGAACGGAAGGTTCAATTGTTCCACAGGCGGTGACTGACTAGTTAGGACCATGAGAGATGTTAACTACTGAATGCTGCAGATGGCACCTTATTTTCTCTACATTTCCCTTTAGATAGGTAGTGTCACACAGAAAAAGAACAGTGGTGGCTTTTAGCAGAGGTTGCAAAACCACCCATATACATGGAAATTTTATCAGCTTAGAATCCACAGTACTTCTAAATCAGCATCCGTCTTTGTGTTGAAATAAAGAAAATGTCTTTTTAAAATATGTTTTTAGGAGAAATGGAATTCTAGCACTTTCCTCCTCCCTTTTCTCCTTCTAACGTCCCCTAGCTACCCTCCCTCGAGTCCCTCCTATGCCCTCTATCAAGTTGATAGCTTATTTTTCTTTGATGTGTGTGTATGCTTATGCACATATAAATATATGTAAATACAACCTGCCCCTTAGTAGTCCAGTGTTGGGTCGTGTACCTATAGTTTCAAGGCTCATCACTCTGTATTGGAAGATCAATAAGGCGGATCATTCCTGGGATAGCAGTTCTCCTTCTTCCAGCAGTCATTAGTTGTCTGAAGTTTGTTGCCTAGGGGTAGGACTCCACGAAAAAATTTCTCCTTCCACTTCTACATGTTGCTGTAGCTGTTGTTCCAGTCTTGTTTATGCAGCTATTTCTAGGTCAGAGTGTTTCACAGGAGATGTCCTGGTAGTCTGCATTTTGCATTCTCTCCTCCCCACCTTCCAACATAGTCCCTTAGCCATAGGTGCAAGAGCCTTGGTGTAGATGTATCCAACGGGGCTGGGATACCCACCATCTGTTGATCTCTGTGCTGGGTCGAGTTCTGGTTTTCTGTGACGATCTCCACTTACTTTAAGGGGAAATTTCTTCAATAAGGGGTGGTAGTTACATTTGCCTGTGGGTATAAGGAAAAGATTTAGGAAGTAGCGAGGGATTGTGCTGGTCTACTGAAATGGCAGTGGTAGATTCTTTACTAAGGTCCATGACCTTACTAACCCTAGCTTTCATTTCCAGGCATGATTGGTTGAGTGGGCCTTGAATCCCATTAGTCAGCCGTTGCTTGCCACTGACTCATGAGGGCCACTTATTGCAACTTGATGCGTATCTTGCTATACTCATAATTATTGTGGTTTATAGATCTTGCACCTAGGTAGCATTGTTTAATTGCTTCCCTTCCTTGGCAGATTGTATAGTATTTTCTGGAATCATGGAAGCCAGATTGCAGGAAGGAGGCTTTCAAGTTAGACCTAGCTTGAATCATCCAAATTCTATGCCCTAATTGTTCAGTGTCTTCTGCAAAAGAGTCCCATCCTCAAACTCTGAGAAGCAACCATGAGCTACATTGATAACATATATTGTTTGGGGAGTTACGTATACTAAACCTGATCAACCATTCTAAAGCACGTTTCTCATGCCAGTGCTTGGAGGAGGGCATTGTTAGTTTATAGTTTATGTGGAAACATTGTCAGTCCAAGTGGCTTAACTTCCACATATGTATTGTGTGTGCCTGTGCACACATACACACACAGTGTATTGTGTATAAATTTAGCTAAGTATAAAATAATATGATTTTGATGCAAGCAGCTAGATTTTGGCTGCAAAAATGCCCAGATTAGAGTTTTGTTTCTGTCTTTCAAAGGTTGCCTCATTACTAAGAAATTAAACAAATCCAGTAGGCATTCCAAAGAATAACCTTATTACTCTCTCTTCTTACACACAGCCTGAAAGAAAATTTTGCTTATATTTCATGGTTTAAAATTTGCATCTGCAGAATGGGGGAGGAATGACTCTTATTGACCTCTTGATAATAGTATAAGGCAGGTAGTTAATGTCTTTAAAATCTAGGGTAAGTAGCTGTTCAATCAAGAGGTTTTGTAATATTATTATTATACCAATCACAGAGTGAGGTCACACCAAATAATTGTTTTCTTCCCTGTCTAATGATACATTCTTAAGCTTCTTGGGGAGCCACTTTCATCACAGAGTTAACTGGAGTCCTGTTGATTACTCTTTGAAATTGAATGCAAAAAGATTGCTAATATCCAGTGGGGAAACAGGTACTCTCAGGCTCAGTTGGTGGGAGTGTAAATTGGAACAACCATTTTGGATGATAATTTGGTAAATTCTATAAAAATTCAAAGTGCTCAAAGTCCTCAACCAAGTATTTTCATTGGTGAGTTTCTGTTTTAGAGACAAACGTGCTCATGTACACAAAGAATATACAGGGATTATTTTAAAAATTTCTTCTTCTTCTTCTTCTTCTTCTTCTTCTTCTTCTTCTTATTATTATTATTATTATTATTATTATTATTATTATTATTATTACTATTACTTGTGTGTGGTAAGTATTGGAAACTCTTACATGTTGGTTTCTTTTTTTTTTTTTTTTTTTTGTACTGGGCTTCTTATTTCCTGCTCTGACTAGGACTGAGTTTACTGTCCTAGTTTCATTCTGTAGCTGCAAATACCCTGACAAAAGGCAGCATGGGGAAGGGCAGACTTATTTGGTTTAGAATCTCAAGTTACAGCCCACCATTTCAGGGATGTTGAGGCTGGAATTCAAGCAGCTAGTAACCTTACTCCTATCGACCAGAAAAAGAGAGACTAAATGTGTTCTTGCCTGCTTGCATTCAGCTGATGTTTTCCTCTAGTACTGCTGGAAACCCCTGTCTAGGGACTGGTGCCACCACCCCACCCACCCAATGCACTGGGCCTTCCCTTCCCCCATACCAGCCCATAGGCCTGCGTGCACTCTAGGTAATTCCTCATTGGGGTCATTGCAGGTTATTTTAGCTTGTGTTGAGTTGACAATTAAAACTCATCAGTACACTTTCCCATCAGAGATATCAATCCTCCCTACATCCATCCACCCTGCTCTGCTCAGAGACCAAGAACAAGTGCAAAGCAGTAAGCACAATGTGTTTCCTCATCTGTGGTGAGTGGTCCAAATAGGGTATTGGCTCAGTCAGAATCTACTGCAGTTCATCAGGGGTTGGAGGAAAACTGCTTTATCCAAGTAGCAAATGAAGGCTACCCGGAAAGAATAGTAAAAGGAAGCCAGAGGAGTGAGCATGACACCAACCCCAGGAGAGTGAGTGAGTGAATTCAGACACAGAAAGTAGGCCTGGTGTCTGATACTGATAGCAAAGTTGGATAATGAACTCCTTCCATCCACTGAGCCTGTTTCCACTGGGATTTTCTTCATTTACAAATGAAATCATAATATTGTGAGAGGTCATAGGACACAGGGTCAGAACCAGACTTGAACCAAAATACCAGGACTTGAATCCCAGTCACTTAGTTGCTGGCTCATTTTAGAAAAATAATATGAAATAATTTTGCTGCCTACCTCACAAAAAATGTTAGGGTTTAATGAGCTAATACATGTAAAGGCTTGAAACATGATAGCACTGAGTGAAGTATTACTGTAGCAAGCACTGCTGGAAAAAAAAAGAGAGACAGAGAGGAACACACACACACACACACACACACACACACACACAGAGAGAGAGAAAGAGAGAGAGAGACAGAGAGGAACACACACACACACACACACACACACATACACAGAGAAAGAGAGAGAGAGAGACAGAGAGGAACACACATACACAGAGAAAGAGAGAGACAGAGAGAGAGAGACAGAGACAGAGAGACAGAGACAGAGAGAGAGACAGGGAGAGGGAGAGACAGAGAGAGAGAGACAGAGAGAGAGGCAGAGAGAGAGAGAGACAGAGAGAATTGATTTTCAGGCAGGTTTAGGCAATATGAGCCTGACAAGATAAACATGATTTTTACACTGCAGGACTCTTTGAAGGTTCCAACATGGTCATATGCATTTAGAGCTGCCAAGACTGAGATGTTCATGTGGAAATATCCAAAGTTATTCATCTACAAGAACATGTGCTTGTTTTTTTTTTTTTTTTAATGAGAAATACCTTGAATGACTGGTTAATCTACAGAGTTGAAATACTGACTTTGGGAGAACATTAATTAAAGTGGGGTTCAGGGTGTCAGATGAACAAGGGTCTATTTGTTTGGTTCCTTTATAATAATGGCCTTGTTTCTGCAGCTGGAAGATAGAAACCTGAGGTATTTTGTCCTATCCCTATCTGCAAAAAAGGGGAGGGCACTTCTGTCTGATGCTTAGTCTAGCTTGGAAACCACATTTTCATGCTCAGACAAAGCAATTAAAAATTCCACGCAAAGGGCTTGCAATAATAATAGCCGCCATTTATTGAGTGGCTGTAATGCACTAAGCACTTGGCTAAACTTTCCATATTCATTATCTCATATAATTAACTCACCAGTCATACACCATAGGTAGGATGATTTTTCTTTTATGCAGATAAGTTAAAGACATTGACAAAGAGAAAGACGGAGAGAGGAAGAAGGGAGGGATGAAAGGAGGGAGGGAAGGGGGGGGAGAATGGTTTGCAATTGTAAGGTCATTAGGTAGGTAGCTAGTGGCAGGGCATGGGTTTGCAACAGACCCTGCTAACTTATCATAGTAACCAACACATTAAGCTGGTATGAGGAACACCCCCATTAGAAATTACTGTAGAGTAAACCTCTAGATCTTTATAGTCTTAAAGTAGAGACCCCAATAAAATCATAAAAAAAGTTAGTGCATGGACAGATGAGGGCACACAGACTTGCTCTAGACTAACTAAAGTTATCTTTTTTCCCTTTGTGTCTCATATGGATTTTAAAGACACCAGTATCAAAGCTCCATCAGCAGAGAAGCTGTAAAATCAACAACATGGCTTCTTTATTAAGGTGAGCCTGCTTCTTACGGCAGTCAGATCGCCTTTCAGGCTTCCATGCATACTTGATAATTCAGAAACATTCCCCTGCACGATAATTAAAGATGAGTTTCCCAGCCCTGTTGAAAAAACTCCTCAATTTAGCTCTGACAGGTTAGATTTTATAATGAGGTGAAAGGATACCATTGCTGAAAAAAAAAAAAAAAAAAAAAAAAAAAAAACCCATGGACTCCACTACTCACAAAAGGATATGTCAAATACCATATGCTTCAGTGTAGTGGCTCACGGTGAAAAGGGGGGCTGCTGTTGGGTTTCGGGTTCTCCTTGCTCTATCTATATTCTCAGAACAAACGGCAGTAAAGAAATGGAAAATCTCTTTAAGGAGTCAAACTCTCAATGACCGACTGGGTCCTTTTCTCTTGAAGCAGAAGATGCTAACACATGTCCCCGCTCGCTGTCTCCTTGAAAGAGCCCTAATTACAGCCTGGACCTGTTTGATAGGTGCAGGGTTGGAGGGTGGAAATGTTCAATCTGGCTCTTCCAGTCTTTCTGTGAGCCTGACATGTTTATGTAAACCAGTATTTGGGGGGATGATTTTAGTAGATTGTCAGTCCCTGTCACTCCCTCCTGTTTCCTTGTTTGAATGTTTGGCAAAATTATTGGGATTGTCATCTTTGCCCTGACCAAAAGGCTACAATCAGCTTGCTTTATTTCCTGGTCAAATTTAGACCATAATATCCATGGAGTTCATATCACACACACACACACACACACACACACACACACACACATCTGTTTAAAGACAAACAGCTAGAAGAAGGCCAGTGTTTTGCTTTGGTGTGCCAAGCAGATGACACCCCTGTTTCCCCCAGGGCTTGAAGCCATTTGTTCTTTGGAAGCAGCTAACAGGTTGGACCCTAGTTTGTTTCCTGTGGCTCATTTAGACACAGCCAGCTGTGTGAAGATGGGAACTTGCTGTCTTCCGCATTGTTCTAGTGAGTGTCTCAGCGATTTCCTGAATGGGACTCAGCAATTTCCTTGTATTTCCTCACCAAGCTGAGGATATTTTGTGTGTGTGTGTGTGTGTGTATTTAGTGCTATAAACATATAATTAATAATACAATAGCCCAATTATATGCAGTACTGGTGTATCATATAACACATACAATGAATATACTTACACTGTAATATAAAGACATTCATAATTTTAAAGGTCTTCTGGGATGTTCATAGCTGTGGTAAGTGTAAGATCAAGCAACATGAGGGAATAAAGTATCTTGGAACATCTACTACTTTTTTGTTTGTTTGTTTAGCTCCATATCACCAGGAACTCCAATGTCTAGACAGAACCAAATGGAAAAATTAAATTTGTCAGCTAGAAAGTTTTTTTTTTAAAGCAGTCACAGTTATAGGAAAAATTGCAGATTATGGAACACCAGGTAGCCTTATTTATCCACCTTTTCATCTCTTTGGAGCACACAGTAACCTTGAGAACACCTTTAAAAAATTTCTGAGTCTTAAGTCACCGATTTCCTATTTACTTTCAATAATAATTCAGGTTTTATGTCAAAATACTAATAAATATTGCCAAAAAGACGAATTATTTCTGGACTTTGTTTCTTTGGAGGGTGATATCATATTAAAACTTGGCAGAAAATGTGTTTGTTAAATATTAACTTCAATAACTTGAAAGGAAAAATATTGGGAACCAAAATATGTTGGACAAATAGCATTATATCTTAGCAGATCTGGAGGGAGCCTAGTCATAAAGTAGGATCTTTCCTGATTTATGTCCCGCTGGGACAGGACGATTTCAGTATATTTTGTTTGTTTGTTGCACGGTCCTCTGCATCACTCTGGTGTTTATTGCATTTTGCCATATATTTAATCTTTATTGCTTTTCCTCTAAATTGTTAGATTTATAAGTTTAGGGTCCATAGAGGACTGTCCATCCCAATTTGTAGCAGTGCCACCTGGAGGAGAAAGATGGCTTTTACTCCTTAACTTTGTACTGGGTAACGGATGAAGAGCATGAGAGGAAAATGGGAACCATTTTGTAAAGCTGCAAGGTGTCTAAAATGGATGGAAACCAAAAACTCTACTTCCCGTGCCTCTTTTGTTCCTTATTATAAATTAGCAAGAGGGTGGTAACCAAAGTGCACTTCACCCATTGGCTTTCTCTTTGCAAAAGTATCTATCATCTTGTTTTTTTTTTTTTTTTCTGTTTATCTGCAACATCTTTTCTGACTTCTTAGGTTGTTGATAATATTCCTGCATTCTAGAATTTTTTTCATCTTAATTATTATTTCCTAACTGTTTTCTCACCTCCCATTAGTTCTTTCAAGTTTTCTCAAGATGTTTTAAAAGTCAGGATAGAAAGCCTTATTTATATATATTTAGTATCAAATAATTGAAAGTGTTATTATATTAGGCATTTCTTAAATACTGTATTGTATTATATATATGTATATGTATAAATTTTTATTTTATGTATGTGGGTGTTTTGCTTGCATGAATACTTGTGCACCATGTGGATACCCAGAGCCCACAGAGGTTAGTAGAGGTTGTCAGGATCCCTGGATCTGAAGTTATAGAGATGGTAAATAACCATGTGGGTCCTGGGAATAGACCTGGGCTCCCTGGAAGAGCAGCTAGCACTCTTAACTTCTGAGCCATCTATCCATCCTTGTGTGTTGTGTTTTACTCCACCTTCCTAATTTCTTTGGGCTTTATCTCATTCCTTAGCAATTAAGTTGTTTGATTATGCTGTATTTTTTCAGATTTTTTTTTGTGTGTGCCCAGCAAATTAAATGTTATCTTATTTTTTTCCTTAAAATTTCCAGTGAGACAAGTGTTGAACTGGAGTCGTGGCACTTGGTTCAAGTGGCTGAGTTACTGACCCTCTACCTAGTTTTGATCTTCATAAGTATAGAATCTTTGAATTAAGGAACTTAATACCATATCCTTGGGTAAAATTATCAACTTCTAAAACTATTTAATTAGCTATAAGATATCATCATTAGAAAATAGTATTTGAAGATTAAGATTTTACATATTTTTTAATCATGAAGTAAGCAGTTAGAAATTTAACTTCTGCTGGAAATTTAATTTCTCCTGGATGGTCTATTGGATGCTCTTCTCCTTATTTTGTCTCAAATTTCAATGAACTATTATCTCTCCTGCTGTGAGGAGATTCATACTAGAAGCAAGTTGTGTGCATCACTGAGACAAAGCCATACCCCTGAACCACTGGTCTCTCATTCCAGGGACAGTTCCATACCTCAGTCACCTCACATCCCATCATCATCATCAAACTTAGTCTGCTCTGCTCCTTGACAGACAGCTCTCATTCCAAGGCTCCCGTGTAGCCAGAGGGAGTTCACTTGAATTATAAATGACGAATTCTTTGTCTCTTTTCTTCGATCTCTTTTTCCCTTCCAACATGTCTCTATCATCTGATGATCATGGGATTATAAATGACTGAGAAGGTGACATCTGCACAGCGTTTACTACGTTAAATGATCTCATCCCTAATCTCCAGCAGGAACTCAAGTGGAAATGAGAAGATCAAATGGAGGAGTCCTGGCTAAGCAAGGCTTTGTACAGTACAAGTTCATGCGGATATTCTGCTTTGTCGTTTTTTTTTTTAAAGTAATTGTGCACCTTCATTTTTGGCATCTGAAGAGAAATGCTTTATTGAAAATTCCTTGAGAGCAACAACCATAGCTTACTCACCTCTGAAGCCCTCACAGGGCTTAGCACGAAGTCCCATGCATGAGAGATGTTTCATAAATCTTGGCTGAAAGAAGAGACTCCTTCTTCCAAATGGCTCTTCCCAAAATAGCACTTCCAGAAGTAAAGGGCCCTCTTTTTTGTGCTCAGTAGACAAGGTTCCAAGTAGTTCAGCTCATGTTATTAGAGTCATACAGATTTTCCTTACCAGTCCCCCAACACTTTGCTACAGATTCAAACTATAAATAAGTTGATTTTGATTTGAAGTGTGGGGTGACAAATATATGTTTCTGCTATGAGAACCCAACTAATACATCATATGTTTTTGAAAAAAGATAACCATAACTTTTAAAATAATACCTAACTCATATTTTCAATTATTTTTTCAAGGGGTAGGAAACAGGCTATATACTTCGTTCTGGATTCTCACAAATCCTCCGCCTAGAAAACTTCAATCCTTTCATAGAGAAGAATAAACCAAACTTGGGACACTCTTAAGAGGAAGAACATTTTTTTCACTAACATTGTGAGCAGAGCTGTAAACAGTCCTTCTTAGCTAGCTGAATTGTCCGCTTGTGTCAGGATCCGATGTAATCGCTAACACTTTTGCACAGCAACACATCCGCTGGCTCATTTATTTAACACTTCAGGAGCGGTTCTTCTAGGCCAAGACATGGTGAATTCTTGCAGATGAGAAATATCAATTAAATGAGTGCTCATGCCTTATACACGCAGTAGGCAGAGATTTTTAGGTAGACTGGGGGAAGAAAATCAAGTTTTATAAGAGTTGTAAGTGACTTCACAATAAGGTTGGAGGGCATAATCTTCATTCTTAGTTTTGAGGAGTTCCAGGCAAGTTTAGCATGCTAATAAGTCAATGCAAAATATCAATAATACTATAGGAGATTCTGAGAAAATATTTAACTTTTCATATTGTACTTACATAAAGAATCGTCTTTTGTGTTTGTTCATTATTAAAGAACTTTGCTTTTTACCTTTAAATAACAAACTTTTTTTTTTTTTTTTTTTAAGATTAAAGCCTGTAGTAAGCGTAGAGCAGGTGGCTGAGTTTACCCAGAGGTCTTAGATACGTTAGAAAAATAATTAGAGGCACACCACATTCTCAGTTTGATTAATACTCAAAATAACCCAGGAACCTTCATTCTTTTAAACCGAGCACTTTGGGTGGGTTTTGCTTTGCAAGGACAGAAAAACTAGGTAAAATCACAAACTTTACAACTCCTAACTAAAAGTTGAAACTAATGTATTGTACCTCATAGCTAAAAATTAAAACAATCACAACCACAACCATAACCACCATCACCACAACAACAATCAGTAAAAACTGTTTTCCATGTTACACTACTAGAATCAGCTACCATTGCTTAAAGCCCAAGGTAAATGGAAAAGACTCATTGTGGGTGTGATAATCTGGGGTCTGAGAGGTCAACTCTGAGTAGCTAGACAAAGCACCAGTCATGAATGCCTTGGAATGTGTAGAGACTGCACAGCTTGGGACTGCTGAATTAGTGTTTATATATAGCCAGAGGCACAGAAAAGTTTCTAGGTTTCATTGCTTTTCCCCATTAAAATTTCTGTTATCTTCTAGTCAACTATGTCATCTTTCCTGGTTCATAGTCGTTAGTGTGCTAGCCTGCATTATCTTTTATTTCAAGTTGCCAAGCATTCCCAGAGTGTGTCCATATATGTGCACTTGTGCAGGTATGTGTATGCCTGTGTGTATGTGAGTGTGTGTGTACAGGTATGCACATATACACACACGTGTGTATAGTACAAGGTACCAACACTTTCTATACTTTATTTATTAGGGCCACTGATTTATGCCACTCTATTACACAAATAATAACATTTAATTGGGCCTCTTTGTTATAGACAGCACTTTTCTTTGCAGAGTGTCCTGACTCTATATGGAATATGCATCACATATTTTGTTTTACCAAAAGCTGAAAAGTATGGAGAATGTTCTTTTCTTTTCCTAGTTTTTACAGTGACTTCTCTTGAGCTAAACCTTGAATTCTGAAGGGCTATCCTATATGTGCTAGAGACAGTAGAGGATAGAGAAATAGGAACGTTTTTTTCAATTGATAACCACTGGAACACAAAAGCATTTGTGGGAAAAGCCCACCCCTCACAGAGGTGAAGTGCAACTGGCTGTAAAAAGCACTATATGTTTTATTTCCATTTTATCTTTGCTTTTAAGAGCAGCATTGAGGGGCTGAGCAATGGCTCAGCAGTTAAGAGCACTAGTTGCTCTCCCAGAGCCCCCCATGTTCAAGTCCCAACATCCTTCCTTATACTTCCCCTTTTGGAATGGGAATATTTACCATGTGTTGTTCATATTGGAAGGATGTAGCTTGCTTTTCAGGTTTTACATGGACTCATAAGATTTTGCTGTGAGTCTCAGAGTAGACTTTGGACTCAGATTCTGAACACTGCGAAAACTACTGAGGTTTTGATACTCATGGAGAGGAACTAATTGCATTCAGCATTCAGCCATGAGTCTTTGGGGGCCAAGGACACAATGGTTTGGCATGGATAGGAATTAACAACCTCAGAGACTTAGATGTTGAAGGTTGGGTTCTGATGGTTCCAATCATTGAGAGATGATAGGCCGATGAAAGTCCTTCCTTGATGAATAGATTATTTACCTATGAAATTGTAAGTCCATGGTGTTCTTATGAGGTGTGACTTGGTTGGGGGAAGCAGGTCATATGGGAGGCCTGCTTGCCAAGAGTGTGTATTGACCCTACCCCTCATTCTGGTTCATATGGCTCCTGACCACCTTGAGATCAGCTGCTAGGCTCTGCCCTACCCTTCTGCTGTGATGTACTGTCCCAGCACAGGCTTAGAAATAGAAACAAATGCTCATGGATTGAAGTCTCTGAAAGAATGAGCCAGAATGAGCCCCCCTTTAAGTGCTTTCCTTGGATATTCTGTCACAGTGATATGAAGCTAATCCCTTCCCCAACATTTCCTCTGCTCATGTGACAGACTTTTTCTGAGATTGTTTAGACCAGGGCAATGGCTATCTCAGTTTGTTCTTCTGCCTCACTTCTTGCAGGTTTTCACCTATCCATCATATACCTAACTGATTAATCTTCTTAATATCCTTGTGTCATTTTATACTAAAAAAATACTTTAATGGCTCCCCAGTCTTCTTAATAAACTCTAAACTCCTTAGCTTTGCATTTTGTGCTAAGTGTCCCCCATGGTTGGGCTGTCTGCCAGCTTTCTTGACTTTATTTCCTTTATCTTTATTCACTTTTGTATTCTCCACCTGTGGTTCAGTCCAGACCACTCACTATCTGTACACTTTCCTAATTTTATGTTGACTTGCTTTGTCTATCAGCCCTCTCCCTCCCTCCTTCCCTCCCTCCCCCCTCTGTCTCTCTCTATCTCTCTCTGTCTCTGTCTCTCTCTGTCTGTCTCTCTGTCTGTTTCTCTCTCTGACTGTCTCTCTCTGTCTGTCTCTGTCTCTCTTTCTCTGTCTCTGTCTGTCTGTCTCTCTCTCTGTCTCTCTCTCTGACTGTCTCTCTCTGTCTGTCTCTGTCTCTCTTTCTCTGTCTCTGTCTGTCTGTCTCTCTCTCTTTTTCCACTGCCCCTTCTCTCTCTCAGCTCCTTTATCCCTCTTATTCCATAGTAAATGGCTCTAGCTCAAATTAAACCTTCCCAAAGTTCTCCCTCGTAGAAATGCTCTATTTTCATCCCTATTTGCCTTTTGTAAAGAAGGAGATTGTATTTGTATTATCCTAGTATTTTGGTACTATGAACAGTTTGAAGGAAGAGTAATTTGATATAGCATTTCTTCTATTTTATACTGTGTGATCCTTAATTACACAAAAAAACTACATTTCTTGTATGTACCTTATAGGAAAGAGTTTATATTTATTTATGTGTTTTGCATCCCATAGTACTTATCCCTACCATAATATATGAAAAATACTTACACATTTATTGAGTATGGGAATAAATAAATTAGTATCCTCAGAAGAAACAACTAGTTTATGGAAATATAGCTCATATCCCAAGCCAATCTATGTATGAATAAATTAAAATCAATACCTCTGCGTATCAGTTCTTCCAGATAGTTTGTTATTGCTCTTATCATGTAAAGCATCTCCAGGTAATTGGGTACAATGTGTTTATGAGCTATAAGTACATTACTGCTCCAGACTGAAATCTTCAATCCAGATTAGTAACATTGCTCCCTAATGATCTCTGTGTCTCACAACAGAAGTTATCATGAATTTCTCAGAACTAGAAATCAATCCTTTCTTCATTTTTACCTAAATGCAGAAAATACTATCTTCAAAATAGCAACCCTTCTGTGGCTTTAAAAAATTCCAGTTTTAGAATATAAACACGTTGTGCAACTTTATCCTAGTCTGACTTAGAAAACCATATGCCTTTAAATTCTTTTGAGACTCAAACAAAACTGGGAGCGTCCACTGCAATATAATCAACATGGCCAAACACTGTGTATGTCAGAACTCTCATAAAGGGACTGGCTATTATTGTGCCTCGTGGCAGAAGTCCTACTTATGTGAGATCCCCTTTTCCAAAGATTCTCCAATAAGCTGCGCCCATTTTCCTACCAAGGCAACAGAGAGGCTCCTGAACTAGGCTGGAGAGCAGCTCCCACTTAATAGTGCATAACAACAGAGCCAGGGCTGTCAAGCCCCAACAGCTCAAATGAAGGAAGATTTCAAACAATTATGAATGAGATTTGAAGTTCCTCACCTGAAACACACCTCGGCATGCTTATCACAGAAGAAAGGTACTTTGGAAACTGCCTAAAAATTCATCCAAGAGGAACGGAAGAAAGTCATGGCAGGATGGTGCCTCACATTTGACCATGTCCCCTGGAGGGGGAGACCTGGTGGCACTCAGAGGAAGGACAGCAGGTAGCCAAGAAGAGACTTGATACCCTATGAGAATATATAGGGGGAGGTAATCCCCCTCAGGAACAGTCATAGGGGAGGGGAATACTGGGAAAATGGAGGGGGGGGAGGAATGGGAGGATACAAGAGATGGGATAAACATTGATATGTAACAAGAATAAATTAATAAGAAAAGAAAAGAAAAAAAAAAAAAAAAAAAAAAAAAAAAAAAAAAAAAGAAAGTCATGGCAGGTGCTCATGACAAACCAGCAGGGACTAAGTCATGAAGTGGTGTTCTGAAGGGAGTTGGAGATATAGATCTGAAGGGAGAGTGAGGCCAGGGCCCAGGAGATGCCATCCCTACCCTTTTAAAAAAATCAAACCTCAGGGACCGCAGGTGTTGAGACCCTTCCATGTTGGTTTGTGTGTTATCTCGAGTCAAGAAGTGTTATTCTTATTAGTGTTTGAAAACAGGCATTTTCTAGGTTAGTGAGGCCCACTGTGGATGGAGATGTGAGGGATGATACTGGTATCATTACACCAGTGTTTAAAGACATTCAAATAGTCCTAACATCATTCCGATAGAGAAATCCGAGACTGCTTGCTGCAAGAGAATGAACAGTTACAGACGCTGCTCTGGTCAACTTCAAGGTGGAGTACATTTTCCCAAGCATACCCCCTTTCCTCCCTAGACACTCATATCACGATGCTCTAATAGATGGCCAGCTATAAAACCTGTTACTTGAGGACGTGTTGCCCAGTAAGTCACATAGGGGATTTTTAGATTGCGTTCATTACAGCTGCTCATATAAGCGACCGTGTTACTCCCTGCTTTGCAACTCATCTCAGGACCGTTTGAAAAGAAGAATGTGACTGGTGATACAATAGAACCCAAGCTATACTGACTACTTGCTTGACTGACAAATAGCTTAAATTTCTGAAGGAGGAGAGAGAACCATTTGCTAATGGCCGTCTTCTGCCCATGCAGTGAGCATTTCATTCACTGAGCCATGTCCCTCGTCTGCTTTTCTTATTTCTGTCATTACTTATAAAATAGAGAAAAACCTAGAGAGCAACTAATGGCGAAAATTAATGAGCCCCTCTGTCTCAGCTCACATAGGTAGACAAGGACAGCACCAGGACACTAGCACTATCCTTCTCTCTTTGATATGCCCAGTTTGGTGTTGTGCTTTGCCCTGTGTCTACTGCTGTGACATCCATTGGTCCACTGACATTTTTCATTTGCTTCTTATGTAATGCTGGCTTTGAGATAATATAAACAAAATCTTAAAAGGTCGTAAAATCCTCTACAAGGTGACGGAGTCCTGGCCTGTTGATGGCCAACAAGGTACTAGGGTCAGCAGCGGCTTGTCTTCATGGGAGCATCATTAGAGTGCCCAGTCCAGGGGAGAATGGCTGAGTGTGAACGTGGACGTGAAAATCTGGGCATTTTCTCAAAACTCATCAAATATTTCCAGAGATAGTCAAAAGAGAAAAAAATAAAATGAAATAAAAAGAATACAACTTAAAAAAGTGTGAGATTTTCTGTTGTTCACTGAAAAACCCTGTCCCAGAATGAATGTTTCATAGAGGTCATCTGCCTTTTTTTTTTTTCCTTTGTCTTTTTTTCTGGGAATGAAGTGAAGAATGCTTTGGAGGGCTATACAGTGGCCCAGTCAATAAAGTGCTTGATATTCAAGCATAAGGATTTGGTGAAGCTCTTGTTCCCTGAAAAACCCTGTCCCAGAAAAAAGAGGCAGGTGACCTCTGAGAAACTAACATCCAAGGTTGTCCTCTGGCCTAGATGCATGCAGGCTTGCATGTCGTTTTGGAAATGGAATAAAGAGAAATGCTTTTTAAAAGCTATTGCTGTAGGCTTTGAACTTTTCCAAACCTACTTAATTTGGGGTTCTTTAATGCTTACACCTCCCTTCTAACCCACCTACCCTGGGTAGGAGAGAAAAGAGGTTAATGGCAACAGGAGAAATAGACCTTTTTAGACTCACTTCCTTGGATCGATGCCACTGGTGTAGTCAGCAGGATTCCAGCCGACTTGTTATACAGCAAATCAGCAATTCAGTGAAGGTGACTGCAGCCGCAGCTGCTGGAACCCAGAGCAGCAGTTGGAGCCTTGAAGCATTCTCTAGAAGGTCTCATAGTGGAGTGATGAACAGCCAAGACTAAAAATCCCTGCATCTTGTTTGGGGCATGTATACACGCACACACAGACACACACAGACACACACACACACACACACACACACACACACACACATACAGACACACACACACACACACACACACACCTCCTCTTAGCGTCCATACTAGGATGCTTGTCAGTAGGCAAAACCCATGCCTCCCACAAGAGGTGGTTCCTCTTCCAGTGGACAAACATCACCTGTTCTCTCACAAGTCTGTTTTCAGCGGAAAAACACTGTACACCCTCACACAAGTCTGTTTCACATCCCACACTTGGCATCAAAACAAAAACATGTTTACATCCACGACATATTGCTTTTCATCTTACAATGTTCGCATTGGGTAAGTAAAAATAGACTTTGAAGTGTGGTCATTCCCTATCTTGAGGTGTGGTTGACTGAACAATCAAGACAGACGGCATTCAAAAGCAGATGCCTCATCTACACAGTGACCAAATTGGCTGATTTCCCTTTTAGTGTGAACAGAACCATTGTGGCTGCATTCGGCTTGATGCTTAGGCTTAATAATCTCCATCTTTACTTAAAAAAGGATAACATATTTTGCAATAATCAAGCTGAGGGTTGTCTAATGTCGGGATTCTATGTGTTGGGTTAGTTTAGCATAGTCTAAGTCACATCAGTATCTAAGCTTCTCCTAACTTTTTTTTTTTAGGACACCAAAGCCTAAAGTTTTTTTTTTTTTTTTTTTAGGACACCAAAGTTCATATATGAAAACTATAAATATAAGTGTATGGGTGCACTGAACTGCCTTCTCTGAAGTCAAAATCTATTTGATCAATGAAAAGCAACCTGGCCATTCAAGAATGAATGAGAAAAAATATATCCTTAATAATTCATGATATTTTGTCCTTCATGTGCATCAATATTCTTGGACAAACCAAATTCATCATTTCATCCATCTTCCCTAATTAAAAAATACAAAGCAGCTCAGAGCCTTTGGATATAAGAAACAAACTGTAGAAAAAAATCACTATGCAAGATTATATTTTAGAATTTAGACACTTTCAAAAGTCAAATTATGTGAGCACAACGTGTTAGCTAAATAATAATAATAATAATAATAATAATAATAATTAATAATAATAAACAATCCACAAACACATTTTAATTTCAGTTCCTCTTATAGCAACGATCTCTTTGTAATGTAATTATTCAAAAATATTTTTTTACCCTTTCATGTGATGGATCTAGAAACCTCTCATACCAAAAGGGAATTGGTGTTTTGTTTTGTTTTGTTTTTCAGTTAAAATCTTGAGGTACCCCAGTTAGTTGCAACACTCGTTTTTTCATGAGGTCAGTAGCATCACCATTAATTCAACCTCCCCTCTTACATACTCTTTACACTGTTCAGAAGCTGTTGCTGTCAGGGCGTCTGGTGTGCAGTGCTGAGGCCAGGGAAGCTGGGTGCTACCCTGGTGGATGCTGTTCACTGTTTTCCTCCATCTTATAAGAAGCTGGAAGACATGTGGAGTCTCACTCCCAAAAGTCTCCGAATGCTCCCTCAGTTCTGCTTGCTTTGGTAAGCAGTTAATATCGATATTTTGCAATAGTTTTTAGTGGTTAATATTGAGCAAAGGTACTCTATTTTTCAATATTTCACTAATCTGTCTTTCTGCCTAGTGACATGATACTCTGATAATTTCAGAGTGCATGTATGTTCCTATTAATCCTGTGACTTGTCTTTGTTTACAATCTTTGAATGAGTAAAAATGTTATTATAATAAAAATCCAAGGATGACTTCTTTCATCCCAAAAACCTTTCTAAGGAGTCGTAGCCTCCCTGTATAATGTACTGGCTCACCCTCTAGGAACATTTGCTTTTACCCACTCTGTTAGAGACTTTTGCTTTTTAAAAAATGAAATGCATTTTAGAAATGCAGTAACTGAGTGCTTCTGACTATATTTTAGGGCTTGTCTTCCATACTACAAAAAGTGCTAGTTTCACGTTACCGCCTTTTCAAAAAGTGTTCATTAAACGACAAGAAATCTTTGTTGAAAAGTGCTGTTTAACCTGGGGGAAGAGAGAGTCTGAAGAGTGTCCAGACAGAGGAAGGAGACTAGCACGCTCATATGCAGACACACCCAGGGAAAGTGGTAAACCTTGCCAAGGTCTTAGTCAACCAGCCAAGGGCCACGTACTACCAGATGGAGCATTGGTGCTCTTCACACCACGAGTGCTGATGGAGAATTCTGACCGCTTGTACAAGGGACTGGTCCAGAGAAATGAGTTTGGAGTTTATAAATGAGTTGTGAGCTAAATCTGATGTGATTTAAGACTTTCCTTTTAAAACTGGGCTCCACGGGCAGCCCAGTAAAATTCTTATTATTCTATGTTATGCAAATGAATATAAAGGGCAGAAAAATTGTAGGAAAAATGTTCTTCATCTTAGGCCCTGATCATAGAATGTTTTCCATTAATGGTTCTATTTTCAGTTTGCTAGAAGAATGGAGGCAAGAGTTCCCTACCCAACAAGGTGGAATCGGTGTGAGAACTCACTTCCTGATTTTACTCTCTTGGTCTTTTACCAAGAAAATCTTTTCTTGAGAGGGACAGACATAAGAACCTTTCAGTCATTTGTTACGGACAGAATATAGATGGTCATTCCATTGACCTAGCTGCCAGTCCTGCTATTCCACTTGTAAGATTTTTCACGATGACCAATGCTTGATAAAGAAATTAAGCACTTGGGAATTAAGAAACAAAGCTAGAAACAGGTGCTCAGTCAATATACGAAGCTATGTTATAGGCCAATTTAGCTAGACCCAGTCAGGCACTTAGAGGAACCAGATTTTCAAACAAGCACTTAGATAAACATATATAGTTGCCACAGTGGAGAAACTGAGGAGTGGAATCATTTTGGTATTGTATAGCTAGATACAATAGATGCACTTGAAATTTTTTGAATAGTGGTTGAATAAAAAATATAACACTTAAAATTATGAGTGTATGGTGTGTGTGTGTGTGTGTGTGTGTGTGTGCACTTTCTTGTGAGTGTGTTGCACACATGCCACAGTGTACATATGGAGGTCAGAGGACAACCTTCATTGTCTGTCTGTGCCTTCTGCATTATCTGACACATGATATGACAGCTGTTTGTCACTGTGCACATAGCTGGCCAAGAGCTCCTGAAGATTCTCCTGTCTCATGTCATCGGCATGCCACCACAGGAGCACTGGGGTTACAGATGTGCACTGCTACATCAAGGCTTTACATGAATTTTGGGGACTTGAACACCGGTCCTCATATTTGTATGACACACGTAACTGCAGAACCATCTCCCTACCTCAAAAGGCAATACTCTTACGGCACCTTCAGTTTTGGTTACTCATATCTCATTTTTTAAAAAATTGAAACTGTTCTTCAGAAATGTGCCCCTGAGTGAGAAAGGCCACACTGGTGCTCACTGGGTAAAGCTCAAGGCTGTAACTGACAATGATTGCCCAAGTCACAGAAGCAGCTGCGTTTGTAGATTTACCCTGCAGTGTTCAAGCTAGACCTTTAAATCAATCTCAAGAATTGTCACAGGAAAATGTGGGGTGTCCAGTAAAAATTGAACTTCAGAAAAGTAATAGTGAAAATTGTAAGTAGCTTACCCTAAGAATTATTTGGTATTTAACTGACATTGAATCTTAAGCATTCTTTATTTTTATTTGTGAGATCTGGGGATTCATTTCATACTCAAGATTCTCCTTTATACAGTTTGTCAATGATCAGTTACTTTTCTGTAAGCCGAAGCCTTGGCTGACAACTTAGCTCACCCCTTCTGTCCGTATTCTTTCTGAGTCGCTTCTTGAGCCTCTTTCTACAGAGTGGGGAGTGAAGCTCAAACTCCAGGAGCACCCTAAAACTGACTAGTGCACCCTAAAACTGACTAGTGCACCCTAAAACTGACTAGTGTATGAGACACAACTCCTGTGGGCTGTGTGAGGAGTATCTTCATGCTGCTCCAAGTTCTCTGAAGGCAGAAGGCAGATGACCTTGTCCAGTTCCGCAGCCCAGCCCACAGGGGGGCAGTGAGTTCCGCAGCCCAGCCCAGAGGGGGGCAGTGAGTTCTGCAGCACAGCCCAGAGGCGGGCAGTGAGTTCTGCAGCACAGCCCAGAGGGGGGCAGTGAGTTCTGCAGCCCAGCCCACAGTGGGGCAGTGAGTTCTGCAGCCCAGCCCAGAGGGGGGCAGTGAGTTCTGCAGCCCAGCCCAGAGGGGGGCAGTGAGTTCTACAGCCCAGAGGGGGCCAGTGAGGGCCGAGCCTTGCTTGGCTGCATGTACAGTGTGTGAAGACAGCCCTATGTGGGGCAGTGTAATGAAACTACAAGAGCCAGGCATTGTATTATTTTTTGTTTGTTTGTTTTACAAATACTATGCTATTACTTTTGGATTAGATTTTTGGTGGAAAAACACTTTAATTGTCAGCAAAATGTTAGCTTTGTCATTCAGGGTTAGAAATAAGAAAATATGGGCGAGGGTATAAAGCGTGAAATAAGCACACAGAAAAGTTGCTCATACGCATGCCTTATGCATGTGAACCCCTAACTTTTGAGACCCGCAGCTTCTTCTGAAAACCGAAATTGCTGGAGAGAGGGATATGAGAGCAAAAGAGAAGATTTTTGCCTGGACTGGAGCAGAAAATAATGTTGAGGCAAATAGAACACTTTCAAGACTTCTGACAGTTCAAATGATTCATAAATACACAGGCTGACAAGGGCTGGCTTGTCCCTGTGGTTCACTTCGCTCAACTCTGCATGGTTCTGTAGGACAATGAAATTCAATGCACTTAGAATTTCCAAAAAAAAAAAGGAAAAGAAAAAAAGTGAGCTCAGATTCTTTTAAAAGCATTTCTATGAAAAAAAAAAAAACCGGATCATTTACATGCCAAAAGCACTTTTAATGTGACATATTTAGCACATGTATTATTTAGAAGGAAAGCTGCTTGAACTTGGTGAATTTTAAAGTCTGTAAAATGGCACCCTGCTGAGCAGAAAGGTGGCTGCACTCTCTTATGCGATTATTTGGCATAATAGACTTGTACATAACTTTTGACGAAATTAAAGGTACGACATTTACTTTCGTTTAGCCCCATAAATTGCACTTTAGAACATAAAGAAGGGGCTGATGTATGAATTTGTTGTTCCTTCGAGCTATTTAACAGATTTTTAAAAGAACAGTTTGGGAGTTCATCGATTGAGCAGTACATCAAATAGGTATCTCGGGAGGTTGGATGAGGCTTGGCTATCACTTAACTCTTCTGAGAAAATTTCAGGGACCTTGAAAATGAAACCGGTAGATGCTGCTCAGGCCCGTTTTGTTTCCTGCTCCTGGGGAGGGGGGTGGTCTTAACCCAAATGTGGGGGTGCCAGGTTGGCCTCAGCTTAGGTGGTCTTACCGTCAAGGAACTGGGGCTTTACGTCGGCTGTGAAGATATGGTGTCTGTGGGGTCAGAGTCGGATTCCGATTTCTAGGAGATAAGAAAATTCAAATTGCAAATCAGATTTTGTACATTTCTCCTCATATCCCATACCCCAGGAAGTCCCCTTCATATGAGTGCATTTTCATGTGTACACAGAGCACTGAGATAGCCAGATCTTATAAGAGAAATCATCACCTGCTGAAGAAAAAAGGAAGGCCCATGTTCCCTAATTGCTAATAATTTTGCCTTAAATGACAAAGTATTGATAAAGTGCGTGCATACACACGAACATACACGCGCGCGCGCGCGCACACACACACACACACACACACACACACACACCTGTCTGCTCTCTGCCTGGCTGGTCTGAAAGCGCCTCTTATGGTATACTCCCAGGAAATGGCTTATGCTATCAAAGGCTTCTGGATTATCTCTTGTTTATAAGAGCAGGGTCCAACAGCACTCGGCCTCTGTAAATTTAAAGAAGTAAACGTCTTGTGAGGCACTTATTAGAGTGGGGGGTGTTACACGGGGTTTCTCAAGGCTGCTTCCAGAGGTTTTTCATTTCTTCACGTTGTCTCCCCTGCCCGCCCCCTTTACTCCTCCGTTACCCAGAGAGCTCAAACTCAGTGTTTAAAGTTGCCACAGGCTTGAAACTTGGCACTCAGGAATTCAGCTTGGCATTCTGGAATAATTTATCTGTGTTTCCTTTAGAGACAGAGACACTGGATTAGAAAACACAGCTGCCTGGTAGGCTACACCTATGCTGCCGGTCTGTGGAGCTCTGAAAACTACACAAAGTGTTTCCCTATAAGGAAATTTTGTGCCAGTCAATCCACAGGAAGGTATTTTCCAGTACTTTTGATTTTCTCACTTAGAACAATCAAGAATTTGAGTATAAGAAATTAGTTGCTCAAGTTGAGCATACAAAAATCTGTGCGCCCTTGTCTCTATCGCTGTTGCAAGAGCTTTGTTTGGGGAGAGATGGAACTAAAAGTGAATCTACAGCCCAAAAGGTGCAATTATGGTCATTTAAGCCAATAACATAATTGTGTATGTAGCGTATATATTTATCAGACATGTGCAGCCATTTTGAACTCTTTATGTATTATCATAGCCACTTTGCAGCTTTCTTGAAACAATTTTCAACATCATTTAAGCAAAAATCACTGAGAAGGTTAAATGCTAAAAATATACTTTGTAAATTACATTGAGGTTATGGCATAAAGCCTGGAAAAATCCAAGGCCGTTCTAAAAAAAAAAAAAAACCATCTCTTATTCTTTCTCTATTTCCTTAAGATTAATTAACAGCAGAAGTTTAATTAATTTTTATCATCATCTGACGTTCTCTGTCTTTATTTTGAGAACCAGGGTTTAAAAAGATGTCTTCCCCAAGGACTTCAATGCAAACTGTTTTAAACTCTCCTCAGCATCTGTTTGTTTCTTTAGTGGGCGTCACACTAAATTTCCATTCTCAGAATAAACACTACCCCACCTGGGATTATAACAACTTTTCATCTTTAAGCCCAAAATTTAGTGATGTTTGAAGTCTGGTTTGTTTCACACCTTTAGGAGGCTTACTTTAATGTGGGTGGGTAGAGTCCCTCATCGGTCCTATCCGCGGCAAGCCAACAGTTGCTAATACTCGTCCGGGTGCTGGTGAAAGGCAGAGCCTTTTCCCTGAGCATGAGGCAGAGTTTTAATTTGTAGCTGATAATTTGCTATTGGAAGCTTCCTCTGATTAGTCTTCTGACTGCACCAACAGTTTGTGAGGTGGTGTGAATTACCTGCTGTGTATGTTTTTACCACTCACTCAGGGATGAAAATGAATTACAACCTAGCCCTCAATTAAAGCTCGAAATAAGAAAACCTCAAACTTCTTTTATGTCCTCACTTCTAAAGAACAGAATTAGTTGCTTCTGATATCACTGGAATTGCAATTCACACTCTTCGAAACCCTGCAATGGATCTTTCAGCCCCCGTTCAAATAAACACGTCTCAGCTGTTACTCAACCCCATTGCCTTTGCTCCAAGTCAAGTCATTGTCCAACAGCTGAGAATTGAAACAAACTCCATTTGTGAAAATGAACCGTGATTTATTGATAATGCAGAATGCTTGTAAGTGTCAATTCTCCCATCCCACAGAATTTATTGTGTTGGGTTTGGTCCCATTAATTATAAGCTCTAAGAAATGGAGTGGCGGACTTTGATTTAATTTGTCACGAATGCACTGTCTAATTTTCGGTAGCACTGCAAAGAAACACAATGCAAACTTGGAAGAAATATTTTTTTTGACACATTGTTGTTAGGTCTCTTGAGAAAATGCCCATCACTTCTAATCAGTTTGTTGACAGTCCATGAAAGCTGGCATTGTGCGTGATGGAGAATATTGACATTTCAAAAAGGGAACAGGCAGTCGAGTCGCCCATGTGCTTATTCGACAGTTTGTGTTCTCATTAACTGCCTATTACGTGTTGTATTTGCTTATGCCACACTCAACAGAGGGCTCGTGAGTCCTGCAGTGCTTTCATTCCACACAGGAACACAGCTTGTCCCATGCATCTCAGAAAAAAGTGTCCCATGCAAGAAAGGCCCACATAAGAAGTCACTGCTCTACAGTGTGTTACCCTCTTGGGGAAAAAGGGGGATGGACGCCTACACATCTCACAGTGAGGCCAGCATCGCTGTAAATGGCAGAGGAAGGAAAGCAAGCAGGTTCTGTCCTGCTGGGATGAGCTTTCTGCTGCGATGCTTAGGATGTCTCTTAAAGGTGTCCACCTCCTCATCCTATTAAGGTAGTCGCTTTCCCTTTTTATCATAATTATTACCTCACATTGATTGTACAAAATCTCACTGTGAAATTTCCATTTGTACATACATGTTCTTTGGATGAGACTGAAAAAAAAAAATCGAATGTTCTGTCTGAATTCTAAAAGAGGGAAGCTAGCCTAGCTGAGAGAAGGCTCTCAGCTAGGGTCACATGTAGTGCCACACGTAAGAAGGAAAACAATACACAGTAGTAGACAAAGCCTGTTATTTACAAAGAGACTGTAAACACCTTGATAATGGAGTTCTCTGTGTATGTATGTGTGTGTGTGTGTGTGTGTGTGTGTGTGTGTGTGTGTTTTCTATAAGATATAGTTTAGGATTATATTCAAAATTGATCTAAACTCTTGTTTTTTATGGGACTCTACACCCCCCGGGTTGTAAGTGGCTTACAAGGCCCCAGAGAGGCCACTTGTGCTTCCACATATAACTCTCAGCAGAGCTAACTTTACTCCTGCCAATGAATTTTCACCCTATCTCTCTCTACTTTAAATATAAAACTTTGCTGCTCACGGCTTTGCCCTGAAGCGTCACAGGAAACATGACAGGTGCAGCCCAGCTAGCTCATCACTCTGTAAAGAAGAAAATCATCACTCATCAAGTCCTTTCTACATCCTGTGGTATCAGATGAGATGAAAACAATATGTATCCGAATAGTATGCAAGGCTCTTAGAATTCGTTCTCCTCCTCAGGACCAGAGAAGGAGACACATACATAAACTCTAAGTGTCAACTTAGCATTCTTTTTGCTGGAGTCCTCCTCTCTGGAGCTGGTGTATTGTTAGTTGACCAACCCTTCATGTGTTGCATTCATGTAGAGAACATTCTACCATTGGTTTTGTGTTGCTTGTGTGTGATTACAAAGTCTTAAGAATGATAACTTCTAAGACATGAGAATCGTATCTTTGCCAGGCATAGAGACGCTCACCTTTAGTCATAGCACTGGGCATGCAGAGACAGGTGGATCTCTGTGAGTTAGAGGTCAGTCTATTCTACATAGTGAGTTTCAGACCATCCAGGGCTATACAATGAGACATGGTCTCAAAAAAATGTATCTTTATTAATGTGCAGATGACAACAACTAAATGAATATCCAGGGTTCGTGTGAATTGAACTCAGGCCACTGAATGGTGTGGATGGTTGAGTAACAGTTAAAATTGGTGCCTGCATGACTGTCTGGGTAGAAGGCAGGCAGGGCTCCTGATGTCACCATCTCTGTAAGGCCAGCCAGACGAGAAGAGCGCCCCCTGTGGGCAGCAGCAGAAGCGTGGCATAGACAAGGACACAAGCTTGCTGCCCAGGCAATCTCAAGAGATGGCTTTGCTGGCTCTTTCACTTTTCTTTATTTCATTTACTCTGATGTCCCCTTATCCTCCCACTTTTATTTTTTTTCTCCTTTTCCTCCTTTCTAGAAAATGCCCTGACATTTATCTACCATGTATTATTATAGATTACTTTTCTCTTATCTAGGATTTGAGTAAATTAAAAATGTACTTTAAGCCTTAAATATGCAACAGCGTTAAGGATGGTGGAAGAAATGTATTTGCAAGGTGTATGTGACAATCATATATATATATATATCTCACAGGGTTACCCGTGACCTTCTGCAACAAGGGGATCTCCTATCCTCATGTGGTTCACTGAGGCTTGGCACTCACTAGATCCACTCACACTATTTGGCTGCCTTATTCTAGGAGAGTTTTCATTCATCCCTCCTCTCCTCCCTCCTGCCTCATATTAAAAAAAAAAGGAATTGTCTTTGTCAGTTTAAAATTGGTGAGTTTATCAATTACATAGAAATTAGAAGTTATGAAATATGATCTTGATATATCGAGTTGATTGTTTTTACAGCCAGCTGTATCCTGTAAAACAAAACTAATAAATTATTCTTTGGCTGGTTTTTTTTTTCCACATGCCAGATAAAAATCCCAAGCACTCCAAAGAAAGTAATGCTGCTTTTTGAGTCTCAAACACTGAGAGGAAGTTTTAACTGCTAATATTTCAAAGTTTTTCTTTGAAAAAAATATGGAAATATGAATGATTTCTGATTTGTGTAACACTTAAGTGCATTTTCTTCCCTTACAGGCAATTTATTCCACTTAACATGAGATAGCATATATTATCATAAATTAAGATGATTTTAAAAGATGGAAGTCTAGTTCAAAAAGGTATCATATGTAATTCTAGAGCACTTTGAGAGAGGACTTTAGACATGTAAAACTAAGAAACTTTTTGTTGGTAGTGGTGTAAGCCTAGCTCCATTTTTAGACAAATCAATTAAGATACAAAAACAATTGTAATAGATATCATACCGTGATATTTGCTTTTTAAAAGGAATATCTTGTTGGTTGGTTAATTAAAAATAGACATTGAAATGAATGTATTAGCTAATTCTACTAGTTTTACTGATTTGTCAAGTATGGGAGGTGTGAGAAGAAAATGGTGTTTAAAGTATACAATAGACGCTTCTAAAATGATAGAAATGGAAGTACCATATGATTCAACAGTTCCATGGCTGGGTATAAATCCAAAGGAAGTGAAACCAGTATACTGGAGAGGCATCCAGACTTTTTTTTTTCTTTTGAAACACTATTCACAATAGCTAGGAAATAGAATAAGTTCAATTGTTCATCAATTGGTGAATGAATTAAGAACATTTGACCCATCGACACAATGAACTACTCTTCATAAGTACAAACCCTATCATTTGTGAGAACATGGGTGGGGCCACATACCGCTGTGTTAAATGATATGAGGCAGGAGTGAAAAGACAGGTCCCACATGACCCCCTGATATGTGAGACCTAATGAAGTTCGTTTTATAGAAGTTAAGAACATTTAGAAGCTCTGAGTGGTGGTTACCATAATGATAACAGCAGAGGAAAGAAAGCGTGGAGAACGTTAATTAGTTGTCTCTACGTTTCAGTGAGACAGATGTCTGGAATGCTACTGTGTATTTGAGTGACTACAGGTAATATAAATTTGTACATTTCAACAAGCTAGAAGAAATGATTTTGAAAGAAATGCTAAGCATTTGAGAAAGCAGGTCTGTTTCACCTGATTTAAGGCCTTGGTTGCCTCTCCGAGGTTAAGGTCAATATCTTCCCTATTGCTGAAGATACAGCACACATAGAATACAGTACTTGGATTATTCATGAGACATCTAACCTGAAAACTGTCTTTCTGTGGTCTAGCTTCTATGGTACCAGAATTTTCCAGATACCAAGAGAGGGGTGCTCTTAGTCATCCTACTTGGCCACAACACCTATGAGCTACAACACTGACCAGCTTGGTAAGACACCTGTAAAGGCACAGTAAGTGGCACTTACAATGTTGGTGATGAACAGCAGCTCTCTAATTGGCCACAAGGTTCAATGAACAGGAGGGAAATCATGCCTGGTGCTACTGCCATTTTGATAGACCAATATAATCTCTTACTACATTTTCAAATTTATCCTTATATCCACAGAAGAGGGACATTCCTACCCCACATCAAAGAACTTCTCTTTATAGCAAAAGGAAGCCATCACTGAAAATCAGAACTGGATGCAAAGCAGAGATCAAAAGATTGAAGGGAGCCTGGCCCTAGCAGGCACACTTTTACCCCAGCTCCTATATCTATGGTCCAGGGAAGAGGGGATGAAAGGATGGCAAGGGCCAGAACACTGGGATGTCCCTGTGAAATAGTCTTTCTTAGAAATGGCTACATAAAAGGATCTGAACGATGGCAATACTAATGGACTAATACTAATACAACTAATACTAACATGAAATGGAGAAAACTCCAATGGGGTCCCACCCCCAGACAAAGAACAATAGGCAGATAATGACTGCTGGGAGAGGCAGCCTCTTATTGGCTATCCAATATAAAGTGGCCAGCCCTGAAGTCACATATACACAAACAACAAAAGTGGACTCAGCAGGTTGTAGTTAGACATTTATGCACACTCCTATGCATGTAATGATACCGACAACAATAATAAAGAGGCTACTAACTTGAGAATAGGCTAGCACGGGCAGCTAGCAGTAACATGTTTGGGAGGATATGAAGGGGAGAAAGGGAAGGAGGAAGTGGTGTGATTCTGTTTTACTTAAAAATGTATTTAAAAGTAAAATTATATTAGGTACTTTTAAAGTCGTGAATTCATAGTGTGCTGCTCAGAAAAAGTTACCTAGAACACAGAGTCCACAGACGTGCATCTCGTAGCACTTAAAAAGGAGCAAGTGTCAGGACTTGGGGCTCATCGTAAAGTTAGGGGATTGTAGTTCCATTCCTCCTCAGCTATAAAATTGACCGTTTGATCCTTGATTAATTTCTTGTTGTCAACTGTTTCTTTTGAATGCCTGATGCTGCTTTTCATGATGGACCATCGCAATGCTGAAAATCCCACAAAGCACTTGATGAAGTTTATCTCTACTCCGTACTAGAATAACTCAGAAAGATTTATTGTCCGTCCTTTGCATTTTTCTTTAAAAAACACACTTTCTGTCTGTTTTCACTGATTACGTTGCAGTATAGAAAACTACTTTTACAACTCTTTTTACATAGGATATCACAAACTCACTGTTAATATATTTTGAGGCTTCTATATGATTTAAGATGTAGGAGAGTCACCATTAATTGTCATCCCTTGCAGACCCTGGATTAAAAGGTTATGTTGAAAGAAACACATTGGTGGGTAGAGGCTCCTTGTGGCCCAGTAGGGATTTAGATGGAAGTCTCTCTTCAGAGCCTAGGTTCCTTCTATTGCTTCCCATTTCACTCAGGGAACAAGAAGACGGGAGAGCTGGAAGGAAGAACACCCTTTCTGGAGCTAATCATAAAACATATCCATATTCAACAAAACTAAAAGCAACACCTGCATTTCCATAATTTGACTCACCCAGAACTTTTGTTGGAAGTGGTCCCCCCCCCCTCAAAAAGGAGTCCTTGAATAGGAGTGAGTTGATGAATAAAAGAAGTTTATGTTCATAGTTGGAGAGGGTTACTCACTTTCAGTTGTCTGAGATCCCATTGAAGATAGTACCTAGAAACAGCTGACAAGAGAGGCGAGGAGTTAGTGAAAGCGATGCACAGAGAGAAAGGTGCTAGCTAGTAAGTTACAGTATCGAGTACCACACAGGGAAGTCTTCCTTAGGAGACGGTATACAGCCTTCTTCAGAAGACAAGCAAGTTTGTTTTGGCAGATGAACTTGGAATTCTACTTTGCAATTTAAATCTTTGCTAAAAATTGCGTTTTTAAGGCAGGTGGCTTCCTTGAGCAGGTGGCCAGAGCAGCAATCATTGCATCCACAGGGAAGCATTATGATGAGGCAGAGAGACAGCAATCCAACGAAACAAATGAGGAGAAGAAAACAAATCTTACCTTCTCCTTCTCTCCTCCTTCGGGTATGCTTCCAAATCACTGTAACGCCACGTTCTATTCAGGAGAATGTATTTATAATGGGGTTGTTCAGTTTTAATCATAAAGTCAGAAAAAAAGATCCCCTGTCATTTATTTAACCCCGGCTTGATAAGAGGTTGGGTTTGCTACTGAAAGTGTGTTACAAAGAACTGAGACAGTCTAAGGTCGCCAAATGGTGGCTGTCATTTTTGTATTCACTCCAACGATAAAAGAGCTTTTAAATGTTTGGACATTCAATCTGTGCAGCACCGCGACCTGGACATACCCTTTTGCTAAACACTAGCCCACTAAATCCTCTTAGAATGTTGTTTGCTTCCAGATAAATCAAACCTGACAACGGAGGTTAACTTCACTGATTCATTTTTCAGCCACAAATGATTAATAATTTTTTTTCCAAAACAAAAGCTACAGACTTCTTCTTATATGGTGGGACTACGGGGACTGATAACTCTTGGATGTCGTGCGAAATGGGGAGCCATTTCTCTGGACCCCGACGCTGTTAGTTCTCCACTAAGCCGTTGCTACCTTCCCCGCCACTCCCACTGCCACTGCCACCGCCACCGCCACTACCACCGCCACCAGAGGATCATCCAGCAAGGATGACCTTATCAGTGATCTGGAAGTCAACACCTTTCCCTAATGAGCCTGAGGAAGCCAAATTTTCTGCAATTGGTACTCGGTGGCCCAAGAATACATCATGAATCCTTTCCCACGCCTAAGCCTGTACATTCTGTAGCCGTGAAAGATCTGCTGCTGCAGTAGTTAAGATACAGGCTCTGCCACCAGATTCCCGTGACAGAGACAGACCTCATGAAAGGAAAATGAACAGAGAAAAGAGAAATGGCTTCCATCGTTTATTTCACCTCTCTTTATTCTGGACATCTTGTCCCACGGTGGTTGTCCTTTCCTCTACAAATAGCTTTGAGGGGGCAGGGCGTGGTTTCCCTAAAGACGGCTAAACAAAGCCAGCACACAGTTCTACTACAGATGGCTTGCAGTCTCCTGCTTGGTCCAAGAAGCTTCCATAGCCCCCTTGGTCACTTCTTGTTCTTCTATTCGCCCAGCCCTTTGCTAAGAGGATTTCCAATAATACCGTGTTTCCAGAAGAACTGAGCTGGGGAAGGGCTTATTTCTGGAACTCTCCATTTTGCCATTCTTACAGTGAACCCCTGCGGTCGTACTTTGCACCCTCAGAACTGCTTCTGTAGCCCAGAAGGCAGCGATACTTCTGAGGACATAGCACATATAACTTCCCTTGACACCAAGGGCGCAGAAAGAGTTGATAAAATAGATGATTGATCACTGACTCCGAGCTCAGCCCTGAGATTTTTCTATTAGGTTGGGTAGCCCGCATTATCTTCCCACCTGGAAAATGTAGGCGTTTGTCCTCAATATCTTTATCTCCTGGCATCAACTTGGATAGTCTGGCTTTGGCAGTTGCAGTTGAAAAGAATAAAGGGACAAAGTAAAGCAAAATATTTTTCTTAGGCATTTAAAAAAAATAATTCATTTGGATGTGTTCCTTGTCCAAGCTTAAGCTTGAAATTAGTTCTAATTTGATCTCTGTTGCTTTTGTCATGTATGTTCTAATCCCATGTGAAACCAGCATTTCATTTTGCCATGATCACATGATGCCACATGGTACAGCGAGAGCTCATCCTCTGTGTGGGTGCAGATGAGGCAGGGGTTGTACAGGAGCATGGGATGGCCCCTCTTCAGCTGTTCATTTCTACTGTGTAATTCTATAATTAGGATAGAGACTATCTGTCATACAATGCTTTTTGTAATTACATGGGAAAGGCTACTGAGTCTGGACAACAGACAATTCTGAAACTTCAGTATTGCAGATGTTTTGCATTCTTTTCCCTAAATCCCCTAAGTGGTCAGGCTATGTTACAGGGCCCTCCCATGACAAATTTTCTTTGAAAAATTGAAACCACTTTGGTGTTATCCAAGAAAGAAAGAGAGAGAGGAGAGGAGAGAGAGAGGGAGAGAGAGAGAGAGAAAGAGAGAGAGAGAGAAATTAAGGTGTGCGGTTTATACATATATCCATGTTGTTTTTAAACAAACATCTTGATTTACATAGTGTTCATTAAAAGGCAGTTTCAATCTGTAATCCTCTTTGTATCTTTCCTACTTTTCATCTTTTCTCTCTTCATTCTCTGTGTTTTCCATTTAACCCTCCTTCCCCCTTAATTCAGTACCCATTCTACTGTTCTCTAACCCATATGCAAATGGCATTTTTAAAAATAGGTTTTTAGATTCCCTATGCAGGATCCCACCCAAGCCATCCTAATACACCTGCTCACATCACTTCCCTTCTTCTTAGCACAGCAGAAAAAGAGATTTTATAGATTTGTTATTATTGTGAGCTTTTCTGGCAATGCATCTTGTCATGGAGCACAGGATGATTGGCATAGTGGAAAAATGAAATGGGAGGCAATTGAAATGACTCTTAAGCTAGAGGTCTATAAGCTCAGCTGTAGAAGGCATGCTTAGTATGTGGGAGATCTTCGTTCACACCCCTGCACCAACTAAAAACAATAGAGAAAAGAATGAATAAATAGTGCCCATTGAATGACAGAAACGAACAAATAAGTAAGCATATTACGCCTCAGTTGATAACGAATTCAAATACAAGGAAAGAGGAATCGTGCTAAAGACATGGAAGAAATGGGAGCAGAAGAATGGGTACAAGGAAGTTCAGAGAATATTTAAAGAATATTTAGAGGGATGGAAGGATTTAGAGGGCAGAGGGATGAGGTCAGAGGGATGGTATTTAGCTTATATTCTCATTTACAGAAGCAGTAGTACTATTTCTGGGCCAAATTTATTTTGTTCTTTCTCCACTTTCATATTCCTTACTCTATTTTCAAACTTTAAAAAACCCTTAGTCTCTATTAAACTGTGTGTATTTGTAATCTGTGTGACCATGTATCCAGAATCTTTGCATATTAGACTCTGTTACCTATGTTTTCTGCTAGCTCCTGGTCACAGCAATGGTTATGTATTTCAACTTTCTCTCCATGAGGTCATTCTCTTTGGATCTATAACTTTGAGAGCCTTAAAGGCCTGGATTGAGGGAGGTTCTTTTACTTGCTTCTGTAGGCTCAATTTTCTTAGCAAATATATTTTATTACAAACTTGTTAACTGAGAGTACCTCACTTATAACCCGACTAACCTAAACAATAGGAAAAGAAGATTAAAGAATACAATAACAAAACCATAAGGATATCAATTCCGAGGAACAGTTCTCCTGGCTTAGTCACCAGGATTTCTTCTGCTGGAACCTGGAGCAACCAGAACCCGAAACCTCAGCCAGAGTCAGGAGCCCCGAAGCCTTCCCTCAAGCAGTTCTCTCTAAGAGCCACTCGAAGTGAAGTGGATGAACAGCCAAAACTATCCCAAGTCTCCAAAGGCTGTGCGTCTTGCTTTTGGCTCATTTTTATACCTCCTCTCAGAATTGTTCAAGGATGTTTTTCAGCTGGTTAATAACCAATCACCCCACATGGCGGTTTGACTTCTAAGGGGATAAACATCACCTGCTCTCTCACAAGTCTTTTTCTCATCTGCCACTTGTGATCTAAACAACAAACACATGTTTCTCTCTCCTTCATCCTTCCACTTGTGAGAGTTATCCTTTGGTAGCAGCATGAACTCATCTGAAGGTCTTCCAGTAGTACAGGCATTTGAATTCACCTCCAGCCACCACACTTCTCAAAGTCCGTGTCCTCTGCCCTCATCGGCACCAAGGTCAGTGAATTATAGGAAAGATCCCCCTCTTGCTCTTCATGTGTGAGAGGCTTGTTTCTTGTTAACCTAACATTAAGTGTGGCACCTTCTGAATGCTCTGTGTGGGAGCTCTGCATCAGTTCTTGGTGAGCACTGTGTTACCCACACACCGCCTCTCACTTGTGGTACAGTTACTAAAAAGGACCTTCAGGGCAGCAGGGTCTGGAGAGTGCTCTGGGAGGCATGGATGCTCATTACCCAGCATGCCTTCCTCTCTCACCTCTGTTTTGGTTCTGATATAGACCTTCTTGATATCTCAGCAATTGTTTTCAAAACATTACTTTTATACGTTGGCAAACATATAGGCTGTATTTTGTCATTCAGAGTATTTAGACTTCTTTGTGCTGCCAGAAATTAAAATAACAAAGGGTAAATTTGGAGTCAACATTAGAATTTAATTATTATCTTAAAGGTTATATACCTCTGTGTGTGTGCATGCATGTCTCCTCTCCTCTTCTCTCTCTCTCTCTCTCTCTCTCTCTCTGTCTCTCTTCCCCCCTCCCTCCACCCCACTCTCTCTGTAGTTTTTGATACAGTAGCTCATGTGTCCCTGGACTCTATCCTTTTGCCCTCACTTTCCAAGTTCTGGGCTACAGGTGAGTGTTACCTCACAGGATTTTAGATAGAATTTTATAGTTAATTCAAATAAACTGATTTTTCTTTTTTCAAGGAAGAGGGTGAAATGTTCAAAGCTGTTATTTGAAAGGCGAATCAGACAGGGGAGTATCAGAGTCTGAGATGAGTTCATTAGATGGTATCGTGGAGTATGTGGGAAGGGAGAAGCCAGGCTGGGTAAGCACCTAGAGGATAGATGGAAGAGAGGCTTGGATTCCAATGAATATGGATGAGAAAATGACACTGTCTTTCATTGGTAAAACCAGCTTGTTGGAATACAGAGTAAAAAGATGTTAACTGTAGCGGGGTCTTGGATGCTTGTATCTGCAAGTCAAACTGAAATATTAATGAAGAACTGTGCGGAAACATTCCTTTCTCAGTTGTCCTTAGTCCGAGCTTATTTGGACTGGAGAGTATTAACCTACCACAGAGTATAAAGAAATTCCCAAGAAACACCACATGCTTTTTGTAATAACTTCTGTAGTAGATTCCAGAGGAGATTAAATCGTTTTCCCTAATAGCTGAAAATAGATTGCAAATTCAAATTTAATCTAGTCTCCAAATTGTAATCTTTTTGAAATACAGTAATCTGAAATGAAATGTACCTTTTCTGAGCAACAGGATGATGAAGCATATAAGGTCACAAAGGCAATAAAGGTGAATGAAATATGATAAATATGCCACATTTTATCAGTGTATTTAAAACACTGTGGGGGTATCAGGTTTACAACGCTTTCTTTATATTTGTCGCAGACATGCCATTTACTTGTCAGCTTCAGATTTCATTCAGGTTCTTTCTAAGGGACATTCACAGTTCAATTCTATTCACCTGAAGCAATGCGTTGAAGGTTAAGAACAGACTTGAGAGGGACTAAAGCACTGAAAGGTGTGAACTTAAGCAAGAAACAGTGGTACGCTGATGATTCTTTTGGTGTGAGTTTTGGTATTTGATTATAATTTTCTTTCTTTTATACTCCTTCATTTTATTGTAACATCCCGGTTTAATCAGCAAGGGCCCTGACGTAGTTAGCAGTTGTTAGAGCTAACAGGTAATGTGTGTGTGCCATTTTGTCTCACAGAAGTTTGACTCTGGCGTCCTTTCGTGCATCTCTTTTATATGGTCACCTGTTTGCTATGTGTTTGACATGAGAATATAGTTGTATAAATGAATTTATATAACTTGTCTCATGGTTTTGACACCTGTTCCAGTTCATTTTGATTAGTTGATTACAGCTTATTTGTCTTGTTTCTTTGATGCCTTGTAAACTTTGATTAAATGCCAGACACCAATAATTTTACATTGATGGGTACAGGATACCCTTGTGTGCCTATGAAGAGTCACGTGTTTCGCCAGAGGTTACAGTGAAATTACATGAAATAAGCTTTTTTTTTTAATGTTTTGTTTTTATGCCTAGCAAGGCTTGACCAGGGAAGCACTTCATTGCAGTGTAGTTTTGTCTGACTTCTGAGTCTGTGCTGCCTTTCTGGGTACACTCTGGATACCTTGTGGTTTACAGGGCTTTTGCTATCTTTCTTTTGGGACAGGGCTATTCCTGGCCTGTGTTAGGCCCTAAGGATCATCTATCTATCCTGTCTGGGTGACCCTTTCCCTACTATGCCTTAATGGTCACTGAACTGATGAGTTGAGGGAGATGAGGCCTGCGGCAGATGTAAAGTCTCTTCTGTGCTACTCTCTTGCATTGGGGACAGCACATGAGCAGGTTAGCTACCTTGGACTCTTCCATACCCAATCTAGCCTACCCAGCTCATCAAGATAGGCAGGGCTCCGCACAGTTCTGAGTTACTGTTCCACGCAGCGGGCAGAAACTTTCTCTAAGCGCCTTGCTGTGTTTATTTTAACACTTACCTCATTTTTTGCTTCTTCATCCTGTATTTCCTAATATCTGATTTTTTCAGAGAAAACGGTTTCATACTTTTAAACATTTGGACTACAATTTCAGGTTTGGGAGAGAGCATAGTCCCAGTCTTTCTGTTACCCCATTTAATTATGAATGTACGTTTTCCAGTCTCATTACAGAAACTGTCAAATGACAGATCATTGGGTTTCTATGAGAAATGCTGGAGGAAGTTTTTAACTTCAGGGGAGTAAAAATGGAGAGAGGAGGCCAGGTGTCAGCTGGATAAGACAGGCCTACAGCTTTCGTCCCTAAGCTGTTTTCAGACCTAAGAAGGGAAGAGAAAAGGAGGGTGGCTCATGGCATTCTGTCCCAAGAACCCAGGAGAATCCAGTTTTATGCTGGTGCTTAGAGACTGTAATGGTCCGCAGCCAGTACAAATGGCACTTGATTTCAGATGGATGACTTCTCAGGCTTACACACACACACACACACACACACACACACACACACACACACACACACACACACACATATGCACACGCATATATGCATACATGTACATGTGCACACACATAGAATAAGCCTAGGGAAGCTGCTTGGTGGTAGAGTGCTTCTCTAGCATGTACAGACCTTGACTTGATCCCTAGAAGCACAGGACTAAAGGAAAATGATTTCTATATGTTTTTGCAATATAACACTAATAGCTATCCAGCTACACGGAGGTGAGTGAAGCTGCCGGCAAGATGATCCGGTCTTCAACAAAACCACGCACTTCTATATGGCATAAGTTTCATTCACCAATAAGTCAGACCTTGAATGTTAAGCACAAAAACTTAACATTCCCATCACTTTGTGTTTATCTTTGTTTTGTCTCTCTGTATACCTTAAGACATAGAGGTTTGGGAAAGGGAATAAAAAGAAGGAAAAAGCCACAAAAAATTCTAGAACCCATTGTTATTTGAGTTTATGCATGACTAAGCTGGGATTACTCTGAAAAGCCAAATACGTAGCTGGAATGTGATGATGACACCGAAGTGCTTGCGGTCCCTGAAAGGCCTGGCAGGTCCTTTACTGTAGAGCTGGAATAGTGCATCAGTCCATCATCTCGTATGTCCCCTCTAATTCTTAGATTGTGAGTGTTACTAGTCCCATGCAAAGGCCGCATACATCACCTCAGGTGCTTGGCCTCCTAGTTGATTGGCAGAAGCTTCTTAGCTTTGGGCTTCAGAACAGCTTTATATTCAGGTAGGGTGAGCAAGTAGAGTGGAAGCCTTTCTGTCGCATACCCAGAATGTTGCTTAGCACATGTGAATTGACGTGAAAGTGTGAATCGAGACAGAGATCCATTTAGACTTCATGCAAGAGAAGGTGATGAAACGACTTAGATTTGGGGGTGCTGCATAGTTTTTGCATACTAGATTCCTACTTTCCATGAAATTGGGAGCAGTAAGCCCTCACTAGCGAGTTGAACTTAACTTGCTGTCCAGGAACAATTTTGATGGAGTAAGATGTTCAATGGTCAACCACCTGCTGACATGTGCAATTCAGGTGCTTCTCATAGAGTTGCTTATGTTGTACCCAAGATGTCACAAACACTTGGCATAGTCACCTTTAGAATTCAGAGCATGAGTGGATTTCCTTCTAAGTTAGATTATTCTGGATTAGACTGCATTTACAAACTCTGAGAAGAAACTGGGGCAATTATTTTTTATTTATAAGCCACTTTTATTGATCTAAACACTTTAGGGAAATTTCTTTCTTTCTGAGCTAATTTATGAGTTTTAATGAAAATTGAAGGGTCCCTTTCCTCTTTGGCCTATAAACCTATGAATGTGTAAGTAATGGGAAGAAAGAAAGAAAAAAAAGCCACAAAACAGAAACCTTTTGCCATGTTGGGAAGTAAACCAGGAGCCAACGTAAATATGTTCAATGGCAACGTGATGGGTCATCCTATGACCAGGCCGGCAGGCATTCTGGATGAAGAAGTAGAAAAGAAAGGACAGCAACAGGCTGCCCATTGGAACTTTGAGGACAGTGGGTTTTTAAAAGTTTAAGCCAAAGGAAGGAGGAGAGTAGAGGCTGGTTACTATTCACCTACTAGAGAACAAAGCCAAGTAATCAGAAAAAAATATATACAATGTATATGCCATCCATGTGTACAGTTTTCCATGTTGTAGCTAATGCACACTAAAATGCGTGTGTATATTTGTTGTTCTAGGACCTTGCAAATGACATTATTCACTCTGTATTCCAGAAACAGACTCAGACCGGAGCAGTTAGCTCGCTACAAGTTGGTCACAGAATTCATAATATTAGCACTTAACGGGATGTCAGTGAGTGTCTTGCTTGTTAAACAAAGCCTGGGTGCTGGCATCTTCCTTGAAATGTTGGGCACAATAGAGAACATGGGGCGAATGTTCAGTCCACTTCTGACCTGGGTTGGCTTTGCCATTAAAAGCTTCCTCCTGGGGTTCTGAAGACAGAATGGTGCCTCGTCTCGCTCAAACAACATGGGGATGCTGTGTGCTGACCATAAGCCTACATCAAAGCGCCATTCCAGGAGCTGTGTTAACACCTCATTTACACTCCACACACTGCAACCCACGGCATTCACAGTACCTTACACTTAGGCGTCACCCATCCCTCACCCTGGGTTCAGTGAGTCTTTGTTTCCTTTAGAATTTCATGTTTCCAAAAGAGGGAAAAGGAAGAGGCAGGATGAAAAGAGGAGCAGAAGGATTCCAGTTTGCCTCTTAGTTCCCTATTCTGCATCTGCATCGGAACACTGTTTTTAAATGTGCGTTATTTATTTCTGTTACACATCTCAAAAGGGGGTGGGACGAAGGATCAACTGTGTGGTCTGTTGATGGCCGAATGTAAGAAATCTACAGGCATAAGAGTAATTGCTTTTAAGACATTACCAATTTTCTCCCCCCCTCCATGCTGCTTAGCCACACTGAATAAATAGTATAGATGGAGATTTTCATAACAGACAATTCAGTGTTTAACCTACTGTGTCTCAGACCATCCTGCTGACCATCTTATAAAAATGTACAAAACTGTGCAGCATCGGCATCTACAGTACCAATCCAATTCAATCCGTATCACAAGAATTGAAACATAAATAGAAGTGAGACTTTAGAGCTGATGCAGTGAGCAAGCCTAATGCAACTCCAAACTGGCCTGGAGATGCAGTCATGTTCCAATGCATGTTAATTTTTTTTTTCTAGCTTGTATTCAACAAAATTTGTTCACACTATGACAGAGGATCCCAGTGTGCTGGGCGGGGCGAGGGGAGGAGTGAGTTTTTGACCTTCACGGATGAGATCTTTTTTTCAGGGGCATGTCCACAAAGATATCTATGAAAATGCAAAACTGTAAAATGAGATTTTTTTTTCATTATTGATTGGTCAGTTGGTAGGGGGGTGCACAATAAGAGGAATGTATAGCCCCTCACATTCTGGTCTCTGAGGTTGCAATAGAGGGGTTATCCATTTCATCTGAACTGACAGGAATTTGAAATGTTATAAATAGGCTTCCCAAGCCCAACCATTATTTACTGTTTGACTGTAATGTCGGTGTCTTTCTCCTTCTTCAATATTGTTTGCACTTTACCTTCGTGAAAAGGCCTTGATTGAAGCATACAAGGGGAGACATTTCTATCTCTCTGCGAGATCAATGAAGATGTGTTTACAGGTCCCCAGCACAGTGTACACATCACAATAATGGATCTTAGTCAGTGTTGATAGAAAGCTCTTTTTCTTTGTTCCTTGTCAATCTTGTATCTATTACTTGATTGCATCATAAAAGGCCATTTGGCCAAGCACTGAAACAACAACTCTATCAGTCAAGCTGAAGTGGTTACCTGGGCTAAATCTATTCAGCCCTTCCCAAAAGCCACTTTCGTCCTGAAAGCAGCCTTCATTTGCCTCTCCATCTAGGGACCATTTCATAGCTGCACTTGCTTACATTTTTAAATGCTTTCTTTCCTCGCACAGTGGTTAAAACTAATGCATGGCTGTGAGCGAACAGGGTGGCAATCTCTATTTAAGTAGAGAATTGTTCACACAATAAAGAGACCCATTAATATACAGAAGGGAGACTTAAATTCCTTGAGAGAAGGAAAGAAGTCTGGGTACACCTCAAGGTCTCTTCTTCCAGTTAATAAAACTGGGTTGAGAGTTGGGAAAAAAAAAAAAAAAAAAAAAGACAAGCCTATGAACTATCTCACTCCACATTTACATGGGACAACTTGGCAAATCACTCTCCGAGCCTGGAGATGAGAATTTCCCCCCTCCTGGTCATTTCACTGACAGCTTCATTACACTAAATTGGATATTCGTCCCTTAATCATTTGACCTCTAGAGCAGTTAAAGGTTGACTCTCACTCCCAGCCATCTTGAGAATGGCCCAGGATATCTGGGTCAGTACTGATTCTATGCCCCTGGGCTCAAATTATAATTATTTTTAGACTAAAGCAAGAGTTAAATTGGCACATATGATGGAGATGATCAAATAGGAGAACATTTTTTTTTTCAGAGAAACTATTTATCACTGTCTCTCCACCCACGCCCCCCCCCCCCCATTCACCTAGCATCACTTATCTGGCAAACCATGGCCATGGAACTTAATAGAAATTCTTTGGGAAGTAGATATATCATCACTAACCCCACCGCACAGTTCCTGAGTTGAGGTGGTGGGAATACATTTTGCTACAGCACACATCTCATTACTATAACAGACACTGGAAAGTATGTGTGCAAAATAAATTTTAGAGAGCAGAATTAGGTCCTGAGATATAGGAAACTCACCATTAAGGAAAATTTATACTAAATTCAGTTTTAATATAAATAACTTCTTTAGGAATGCACGACCATCTGTGAACTAATTTCTATTATTAAAAAATATTGTTTTTATTTTATGTGTGTGAATGTCCTGCTTGCATTCATGTACATGCAGTATGTGTCCTCAGAGGCCAGAATTGGGTGCCAGATCCCCTGGCATTGGAGTTAAGGACAGCTTGTAAGGTGCCATGTGGATGCTGGGAACAAAACCTAGGTCCTGCTACAAAATGATCTAGTGCTCCTAAATGTGAAGACATTTCTCCAGCTTCCAGCTGATTTCTTCTTTAATATATATATATATTTATTTTTTACACATACATTTATATATTTACACATATATACAATAAACTACCTACATCGAGAAGAGCCATAAAACAATCAGGAATTATATAAATGTTACATTCATAGTCTTTTGGCTCTTTCTATTTGGCGACCTTTAATAAAACATCTTTCCTGTCTTGGCGAGTCTAAAATTCTGAATGTAAATCAATATCTATCATATCTCGTCTCTATCAACTTAAAATATCTATGTAGACCTAAAACATCTTAACCCCTAAACAACTAAGCTTAATTGTAAACTAGATTATCTGGTCTTCAACTCCATCAGAGACTTTAGAAGGAATAAAATTAATTACTTGAGTATGCAGGAGGTGCAGGTTAGCAGCTTCCAAAATAAGAAGATGGCAGAGACACTTTGCTGCCTGAACAGTCACCCACAACTCTCTGTAACCTTGGAGCATCACCTTCAGCCTTCTGGCCCAATATATCTGACAGACATATTTTTGAAGCAGGAACTATTGAGGACTTGCTTACTCTGTCTTGGCAGAGTTTGGCCATTGACTTGGCCTGCATGCAAGCTTGCCAATTTTTAGGCAGAATTCTGCTTGTTGCAGAAAAGACATTTTGCCCAGTGGCTGGTTTGCCACATTTGAAGCCATCTCTGTAAGGAGGTTTTAACCTCTGTAAGGAGGAATTAACCTTTCTCATTGTCAATGAATCTTTAAAATAATAAAAATATCATTGAATGCCATATTCTGTATGTCTCTGAGGGTTTTGAAGACCTTCCAAGTTATCTTTGGAATGTTTCTCCCTAGGAGCATCTCAAGGCAGAGCAATGCACGGCAATGTGATGTGAAATGATGCAAAGTATGCGAAACATTCTCTCTTTCTCTGTTTTTTGGGCTCCTATTTATTTCCTCTCAGAGTCCATACCAGGTCATTTTTCAACTGACAATGACCAAGCCTCTGCATGAGGTAGTTCCTAGCTTACAGAGATCATGCGTCCTCTCCCGAGTCTGTTTCCAGCAGACAAATATCACACACCCTTGCACAAGGCAGTTTCACATCACACTCTTGGGACCAAAATAAAAACATATTTACATCTACTACAAAGTACAATTGTTTCTGCTCATAGACTCTTGGATTTGGGGGCTTTCATTGGGTCATGGCCAGCTCACCACAATAAATAATTTTTTTTTTAGTGGGATTAGATCCTTATCTTTCTGACAAAGAAACTGAGGCCTGGAAATATTAGATGCTGTGCTAAATTTTCTATTGTTAGCAGTTGTTAAAATAGGCTTTTGAACTGGTGCTTCTAGATGCCCTGTCTGGTCCTTATTCATGCTCACTACTAGGGTGGTACGATTATCCTAAAGAATCAAAGATCATCTGTGAAATCCACATTGTAGTGTAAAATGTGGCCTTGGGATGGCACCGTGGTTCAGTGGGTAAAGTTCTTTGCCTCTAAGCCTGAGTCCTGAGTTTAATTCCTAGGACCCACAATGTTAAATAATAGAATTGCCCGTAGAAAGTTGCTCTATGACCTCCACATGTATGCCATGACATGAAGCCATTCAACGCACACAAATACATGTAATAAAACATTGGTGTGTGTGTGTTTTTTCACTAGAACTGTGGGAATCCATTAATTTGTATATATCTACAAATAAATGTATACATGTATGCATTTACATACATATTAATTCCTTGATTAGTGAAAAATCAACCCAATCTCAGTTATTGCTTAAAAATATTCTGGCTTCCTTTTGTAGTTGTAATCAATCAAACTTTTGATTTTTAAGAGCACAAGTTTTTCCCTATAAGCCAGCTCTAAGACTATATTTGAGTACAGGGGGCTTAGTCAGGAAGTAATCCAGGAGACATCATTAGGAAGTGGACAAATGAATTAAAAAATAATGAACAGCACCTACTTGAGAAGTGAGAAGTGTGCTATTAATCTTATTACTGAGTGTCACTTCAATCAGAGACTTCTGGATTACAACAAAAGAAGTATTAGTAAAAAAAGAAAGAAGTATTAGTAAAAAGAAGAGTTAGTAACCTGAAGGGCCACAAGAGTGGGCAATTAACCAGCAGCTGGATTGCTGTGCTTGAAACTGCCAAGGGAAGTTCCTCTTGGCCCTTGTGAGCCTCTTGGGCTCCGTGTCTACATGGGCTCCTGGTTCAGAAAATACGTTCAGGCAAACATCTGCAGCTGCAGCTTCCATGGATCAAAGCCCAGACCTTCCTGGAGAGCTCCTTGTGTTCAGTCCATGCTCTAACCCTGAAGAAACTGGAGTCTGATGTCAGTAGAGGATAGGTCATCATCATCATCATCATCATCAGCAGCAGCAGCAGCAGCAGGAGGAAGAGGAGGAAAAGCTGCAGCAAGAGAAGCAGAAACAGAAGAAGCAGAGGAAGAAGGAGGAGGAGGAGGAGGGGGAGGAGGAGGAGGAGGAGGAGGAGGAGAAGAAGAAGAAGAAGGAGAAAGAAGAAGGAGAAGGAGATGATGAAGAAAAATAGAAGAAAGATTTCCACTCAAGAAGAGCAGGCAGCCCTATTACTTTTTCTTTCATACCAAAGATAGGAAGGCAAATCTTTCTTTTTAGTTAATTCTTTTTGTCAGCTTTCATAAACACATCCAGAAGCATGCCCTAATATCTGGCCAAGTTGACATTTAAGACCAACCATCACTGGCAACCATTTTTATTTCTTCATAACTACTCTCTATGCCATCAATGCGCCTTCTTTTCTGTAAAAGATTTCAGATAGTATTTCTGGGTTCTCCTAAGAGATACTTCAGTCCTCTTTCCTTCCATTGCTTGCCCTCAACTATACAAGCCTAAGCAATGGGTAGGGAGGAAGGAACTCCTTCAAGGGCAGAGAACAGAGAGCCGAAAAAAACACTTAGAAATATTTCTAACAAGTTGGAAAGAAGAAACAGATGAAATCTGAAACATTCATACATTATTTTACTTTATCTAATTTGTAATGAAGAGAGAAATAATTTGGAAATTCTTTATTCTTTTATTAGTAAATAGACTGATTATAGCTTAATACTTACAGTATAAACTCAGGAGAACTTAAGTTAGAATCTGCTTCTTCTAGTAAGGATCTCTCTGCCTCTCTTCACTATGTGTGGGCGTCTGTGTGTATGTATGTGTGCATGCATATATGCCTTTGTGTGTGTGAGAGTCCAGGTATGTGCATGTCCCAGTACTGATGTGAAAATTACAGGACAACCACAGGTGTTGGTTCTTGCTTTCTGACTTGTTTGAGATCTCTTTGTGGTCTGTCTCTGCGTACTCCAGGCTAGCTGGCCCATAGAATTCTAGGGATTTTCCTATGTCCAACTCCTATCTTACAGTGCTGGGTTTACAAGTGTATGCTTTTTGGCATGTCTTTTTAGGCTTCAGGGACATAGACTCAGATCTCTGTGCTTGCATCCCAATTGCTTTTCCCACTAAGCCAATTTCTAGCCCCACTGTAAGAATTTTCATTAGCGAAATGCCAAGTAATGATAGTATGTGCCAAATACTGTTGCTTAGAGTATCGGATTGATTCTGGCTTCTAGTATTTTATAAATGTTAGTTACAATTATCACCATTGTTATTATTATTATTATTGCAATAACTTAGTGAGAAAAATTTAGGGGAAGATAACTCATTTTGAGGTGTCTGTCTGTGTGTGTGTGTGTGTGTGTGTGTGAGAGAGAGAGAGAGAGAGAGAGAGAGAGAGAGAGAGAGAGAGAGAGAGTATTTTAGAATAAAGAAAATAAGGCATAACAATGAAGGTTAAATATCATGGTGGAGGAGATCCTCTTCTGTCACAGACCTAGGGGAGGGAAATAGGGTGAAAGAGGGAGGGAGGAATGGGAAGATACAAGGGAGGGGATAACAACTGAGATGTAATCTAAATAATTTAATTTAAAAAATGAAGGTTAAAATTATCGAGAAAATGAATAAGTTTCTTGTAAAAAGAGAAACTGACTATGTTAACTTACTTGGCCGACTCAATTAACATCTCTAGGGTAGAACTTTGAATGTTTTCCTATTAACTGGCATAGTTGAGTTGGAATTGGAAATCCAGAGTTGAAGGAAGGAAATAGATGTAGAGACTGTGTGGATTTTTAAATATTTTTATTATGTTTCTTTTTTAACACATATATTTATATTATTACACATGGATAGGATAAACTACATACAGCAGGAAGAACCACGAGACAATCAGGAATTATATAAATTAAGAGGCCTAATCTACTTACAGCTGATGACCATTTCAAAATTATGCAACAAAATTATAAGTCTCTTCACTGGAAAATGCTTTAAAAATATGTAATTGAGATAGACAAGAATGTGTCACCACAGGACCTTCAATGCCACACTAAGGCACATACTATTTGACCCTCTAGTAAGGTATTGTGACAGGATACTAAGTGCTATGCCTTTTCTTCAGTAGACATCTACATGCAGCATTATATAGTTTCTGTGCAATAGCTCAAACAACGCCTAGGGAATGGTTATCACTGTATTCACATACATAAGTGGAATTGAGTGGTGTGGTACCCAGTCAAGGAAGAAGTTGTACTTGGATGCTGAATGCCTGAGATGCTCATCATCATAAGAAATCAGAACTGAAACAGTATCGTTTCACCCAATAACCTTCTCGAAAACTAGGAACTGTTTTATTTATGCTCATTAAAATATTACATACACATTAAAGTAACAGGTATAGTCAGAATTAATACATATATATTTAAAAAGTGAAATTTTCCAAGAAACTTCTACTATTACTGGGTCACTTTAATTTATGAGTCCAAATTCTTTCTTCTTCTACTTAGTAGTTAATGGTGGGACTCCATAAATAAAGTGGCATTTGAGCTGGTGTTTGGGGAAGAAATTTGTGAATAGAAGATTCAGAGACATTCATGCGGGTCCTGATTTGAATTAAGTTTTAAGTCAATATTAAAGTCTTAGAGACCAGTACTCCTGGCAGAGATGTGGGTGTCTATTAATTCTTGAAGATGATAACTCATCTCAGATATCTGATTAGCTTCTTTTCTTTAGTCTTTATTAAGATCAAGAAGGAAGGAACAATATGTGTTTTGACAAAAATCTAAATATACGACATGTATTTGCTTGGGGGAAAGTAGAATGGGGTGGGTATTACACAGTCAGAGGTTTAGAGACAATACAGACACAACCTCAGCAAGTGAGGTAAGACATCACAGCTGATTGACACGACCTCATTCCCACCCAGCCCTGAGAGAAAGATTTGCTCTGAGCTGTGAGTTCATGCTTCTAGTGACCATTTCCCTGGGTCTCTCCAAACACTGGCTAGCAAATTAAAGTGCCCTTAAATTTAATATAAGGACACTCAATCATAAATCTAAAATCTCATATACTCTAAGACATAGCACAGGATTTTGATGGTGACTATATATTATATGACAAAGTTTTGGTAAAGGGTAGCAGAATTTAAACAAAGAATTCTAAGAGATGTGTTTTGGATTTTCTGGATAATGCATCTAAGACGTTGAATGAGGAAGACTCAAGCCAGGGGCAGGGGAGGGAGGCCAACATAGCCTATTTTCATCTTATTATGGACTATTATCTACATTTTTATACTTTATGGCATATGACGGAAAGATAATAGGTGATTATTTTGTGGAAAAGTTGATGAACACTTTTACTGCTCATATGTACACATATGTATGAAAGAAGCATAAGCAAGTGTTTTGATGGCTGGTTACCCTGGACTGGAAATGCCTAGATAGAGTATCTCCACTTGTTCCATAGAGCATGATCCTTGCAGCGAACATTGTACTAGACAGAGAAATTAAAATAGAGCATATTTCATAAGGCAGCTGACAGTGGAGATACCGTGGGCATGTGTACATTGTTAAATAAAAGGAAATAGTGTTGGCTAGTGCAGTGAGTGCCACAGTGACGGTGACTGGCTGAATATTGGTATTATAAAGATCAACTCTAAGCTTCACCGTTTTGCACATTTTAGAACTGAGAACAAAACATTACAGTAGTAGGGCTTATTTACTTTCTTAAAAAGGTTTTATTTGCTCATTTGTATTTATGTATGTATATGCACACATGGATAATACTGTGTTGTAGAGTCATTTGGAATATCTGAGCTCCATGTGATTCCAAAGATATTCTGTTAAGTGCAAAATCTAATCCCTATATCCTTGCCACATCAGGCTGGGAAGGTCGCTACAGAGTCTCTGGATACCTTTTCTCTCATGGTGGCATGGCAACCTCCTGGCTAAGAGGTGTGTCAGTGCTCATGCTGCCCCCAGCTAGAAATGTCTACCCAAGGCTGTCACACTTTCAATGAACAGTCTGAATCACAAAGTGCCTGAATGTGGGTCAGACTCTCTTTAACTATGGAAACACCCCTTTCCAGTAAATCTGTGGACATTCTCTTTATGCAGTCTAAGAATTTTTCATACATTATTTATTCTTAATTAAATAATTACTTTATGTGTGTGTGTCTGAGTATGTTGCCTGCATGCATGTCTGTATGCTATGTGCATTCCTGGTAACTGCAGAGGCCAACAGAAGGCATTGGCTCCCCTAGACTGGAATTACAGCTTGTTATGAGGTGCCATATGGGTGTTGGGAATAGAACCTGGGTCCTTAGGAAAAGCATCAATGCTCTTCTCTTTTGAGACATCTTTTCTGCCTCAGTAAATTCTTTTATACATTGGGAACATACCGTTTCATAGATTTTGACCAATGCAGCTTTTCAATTCTATTTTACTTTTATTTGTCAATCTGTGTTGATCAGGGACTCAGGTTATCTACTGGGAGAACAACCTATGTAAGTCTATATCTGCAAGGCACAAATCTCAGCCTTTTAAATATTACTCATTTCACTTCTGTAGATAAAAGAAAATAATTTTATTTACAGCATGGTAAGAGTTTGGGGAGAAAATGTGTCAATCAAGGGCCAGTGGGATGGCTCAGTAGGTGAAGCAGTTGCCACCAAGCCCATGGCCTGTGTCCAATCACCTGGACCCACATGGTGGAAGGAGATGGCTTACTTTTGAAAGTTGTGCTCTGAGCTCTACAAGGGCACCCTGGCAAATGTACACAGACACACACACACACACACACACACAGACACACACACACACACACACACACACACTGAATTTTAAGATGGTAAATTCTATTATTTCGTTGCCTCTGTGTAAAAGACATGCCTTCTAATAGATTCACCTTTCTTAGAGATTGATCTTTCTTAATGACAGCCTGTACTTTCTTTTCTATCTCAATATCAGGTTTGATGTCAAGATTTTTCTAGACACGTAAATGTCTTTGTGGCTATCTGGCTTTGTCTTTCTATTCTTGGATGACTTTGCCTAAACTTTTGTTAATTGTTGCAAGAAAGTTTGGCCCTAGGGTTTCTATTGTGTGTGAATAGTGAGATGTTATGATTTTGATTAAAAGATAAAAGAAAATGAAACAACACAGAGAGCTTGGTGTGGTAGAGATGATGCCAGACCATAAAGGATGCCCTGAAGTTTAAATGAGGGAACAGTGGGACAGTCCTGAATATGGATGTTTGAAAAGGGAATTTAAGTACCTAAACCAAACAAAGAGCAGTTAACTTTTCTAACATTCTCTATAGAGCTGAATGGCACCTTCTGTGGACTTCCTCTTTCCCCCAGGTATTTCTGGAATCTCAAAGGAACAAGGAACAACACTACCAAGAAGAGAGCTGTCACCTCCCTCACAGATCCTACCTGTGTTCCTGGAGTCAAGACCCTAGCAAACAGTCAGACCTCTTGTTGAAAAAACCATAATCTTGTTTGTCACCCTGAAGTACCATGCTTCAGGGTGAATTTTGATCATCACTCTCTGTACCAAGGTCCAACCCATAGATCCTGCATCGTTTCAAATGACATGAAAAGTTGGTTCTAACGAGGATGAAGTCAGAGAGGGAATCTCAGAGCTGGGTCTCTCTCCACTTCTGATGCTCTGATGTTGGGCACACCTGGCCCCTGTCAGCCTGGCTGTCCTTGTGTGGCTAACAGGACACGGGAGCTGCTCTCCAAAATTGTATGCAGACCTAAGGCTGCACGATTTCAGTGACTACTTCCAGGTTATGATGTGACACCGCTCTGGCAGGTTGAGCTGACTCAAGCATTTTCTTTTGCTCAAATGAAATTAACTTTTGAGCTGTTTGCCTTCACGGCTGCATGGTTTCACCTTAGGGGTGCTTTGTTGCAGGGGTTAATTCTATGATCCCTACACAGGCTGTGGCATGAGGCTAGCTGAAGCAGCAAGTAGCTTAGTTGTTTTTATTAACAAAAATTTTCTCATTTCCTCCTCTTTCTTAAAACACCACTCCAGGTTTCTTTTTTCTGACTGGCTAAGCAAACAAACAAACACCAAACAACTGAGAGAGAAATGGGGGGAGGGAGAGAGAGAGAGAGAGAGAGAGAGAGAGAGAGAGAGGAGGGGGGGCGAGAGAGAGAGAGAGAGAGAGAGAGAGAGAGAGAGAGAGAGAGAGAGAGAGAGAGAGAGAGAGAAGAGAGAGGCTTCTGTGAGGAAGAACCCACCAGGATGCTAATGCTTCAGGACAAACTGGTTTTTCATGACCTTCAAGAAGTGCCTTCATTATGATGGCCTAATTTCTTCTCTATTTGTAGTAAGAGCATGAATGCCATTTATTTCCAGTATTTTTTGTGATGCTGGAAATTGAATCTGTGTCTTAAGCCTGGTAAGCCCAGCTCCATTTCTGAGGTTCACACCTAGGCCTAAGAACACGAGGTTTATGATCTACAAACTCATTTATGATGCACTGATTTCTAACAAAGAGAAAATATTTATAATTCTCAAGGAATCAAACTTTTGGGTTTATATGACATTTACAATGGACCACAGTATCTCGGTGTCTAAGAAGTCTCTGTCATATACCACCCTGGGCAGGGAAGGCACAGCTTTCTAGAATTACAACATATAGGTATTATCGTCCTAGTCTTTCTCTGTTATTCTCAACAATCCATAATTATTATGTTTCCTCATCTATTGACTTTAGTTCCACAGCATGTAATAATTTAATAATATATTTAAATTTTCTTCTTAAAATTTATTTGGATTTTTCCCCCCCTATGAGAACAAATATTTTTTTTTTTTTGTGGCTAGCAAATAGAATCTTTTTTTCCTTTTTATTAATTTATTCTTGTTACATCTCAATGTTTATCCCATCCCTTGTATCCTCCCATTCCTCCCTCCCCCCCATTTTCCCATTATTCCCCTCTCCTATGACTGTTCCTGAGGGGGATTACCTCCCCCGGTATATTCTCATAGGGTATCAAGTCTCTTCTTGGCTACCTGCTGTCCTTCCTCTAAGTGCCACCAGGTCTCCCCCTCCAGGGGACATGGTCAAATGTGAGGCACCAGAGTACATGAGAAAGTCATATCACACTCTCCACTCAACTGTGGAGAATATTGTGACCATTGGCTAGATCTGGGAAGGGGTTTAAAGTTTACCTCCTGTATTGTCCTTGGCTGGTGCCTTAGTTTGAGCGGGACCCCTGGGCCCAAATCTGCCTATCATATTGTTCTACTAGTAGGTTTCTAGGACCCTCTGTATCCTTTTATTTTGCTATTCTCCCATGCTTCTCTCATTTAGAGTCCCAATAGGATGCCCTCCCCTCTGTCCCAGTTTCCTGGTAAGTGAAGGCTTTCGTGGGACATGCCCCTTGGGCTAGTATGCAGATATAAGTGAGTATATACCATTTGATTCTTTCTGCTTCTGGGTTAACTCACTCATTATGGTCATTTCTAGCTCAATCCATTTATCCACAAATTTCGGGAATTCCTTGTTTTTAATAGCTGAGTAGTATTCCATAGTGTATATGTACCACAGATTCTTTATATACCCAGAAGATGCTCCAGCACACAACAAGAAAATTTGCTTAACCATGTTCATAGCAGCCTTATTCATAATAGCCAGAACATGGAAACAGCCTAAGTGTCCCTAAGTAGAAGAGTGGATATTTGGATTTTTTTAAGTTAAAATACAAGGTCCTAATTTTCACCCTTCTGTTTAAGTAAAGAAGACTGTAAATCATAGAAGAAAGAGTATGAGAGTTTTACACAATTTCAGAGCACAGGGAGGAAGTCTATTTGGACTGTGTGTGTGCATGCATGCGTGCGTGTGTGTGTGTGTGGTGAGGGTGGAGAGGCATGTTCACTAGCTGAGACTATAAATGGGATTGACTTAGAATCTTTGAGCTTGTCTTATGGAAGAACATAAGAGCGGCCAAGATCCCAGGTTGACACTAAGAGTGAGCAAGCTGTCCTCTCAGGCCAGTGGCTGTTACTGAACACTTTTGTGACTACTCCAGTGGTTAGATGCTTTGACTTTCTTTCTCAGCTACAAAAGGACTTGTTAATGGAATTTTTTTCATTTTTAAAATTATGTTTCTCTTTTAACATATGCATTTATATTATTACACATGAATAAAACAAACTACATACAGCAGGAAGAACCATGTATCTCGCTACTCTAAACATTGAGTCACAAAACTAACAAGCAAGCAAACAAACAAACAATCCCCAAAACTCTATAACACAGCAATTGCAAGAATAGCCATTTTCAGGTATTGTTAATAAATCATTATTGTGGATGATTCTAAAAGTTTTATTCAGGTGATGATTTCAAACAAATATGTGCTTTTGAGGTTGGAGAGATGACTGAAGCCAGTATAAGCATTTGCTATGGAGCCAAACAATCTGAGTTCACTCCCCAGATCCTGTTTAGTGGAAGGAAAGAACTGATTCTTGTAAGCTGTCTTCTGACTTCCCCATGTACATCATAGCAAATGCATGCATCCCAACACACATCAATAAATCGACACATAAATATATAATAAAACTTTAAACATGGGTTTTATAATTCCTTGAGAATGTCTTCTTAATTGGAAAACCCCATTGTTAGACATGAGACCCTTCTAGAGGAGACTCCACCACTGCCATTTCAACAAGCCAACATTGTTTCTGACTATATTATACATATGTGCACCCTTATTCATCCTTATACGCACAGAGACTGCATCTCTCACCATCATCAAAGAAGATCTTTTTTTCAACAAGCAGAGGCTACTACAAAATCCACAACTGGTCAAAAGGCAGGGAATAAATACTTAAATGGTGTGGAGTGTCCAGCCCCAGCTGAGGTATCAAGAAAGCAATTCCTATGCCTAAGGCTCAGGAAACATTATGGAAGAGGGGTCAGAAAGTTTGTAGGAGCCAGGGGACCGGGAAGTCTGACGGGAAATAATGTTTCCAGACGTGACAGGCAAATTGTGCACATGAACTTTCAACAATGTTGATGCTGCACAAGATCATACCAGTTGACATGCCAATGGATGTGAAGGAAAATCTAACAAGGCCCTACCCCTAAAAGAAGAGCTACAGGCAGTCAATGGCTACTGAGGGGAAGCATATCAATTTTCCCCAATTTTAAGTGGGAAGCCCTAAACACATGTACATATGGACAACACTAACTGGATTCTAATAGCTTGTATACATGTATAACTGTAACAATTATAGAAAGAGAGGTCATGAAATTAAGAGAAAATAGGGAGACATGAGAGGAGTTAGAGAGAGAGAAAAAGGTAGAAATGATATAGATATAATGTACTTATATATGAAGCTCTCACAAATTAAAAGACTGGAAAAATACCTATTTGAGAGTAACATTGTTTCTTTAAAGCTGAAAAGATATTAATATTTTCAAAACCTTAACAAACTTGAGGCCAAGTTGAGTTCAGGTTTTATGCATGTGTGTGCACATTTACACACGAGAGTAGTGTGTATAGCAATCTGTTCACTAATTTATTTCCTGATTCACGAGCAACACTTTGGAAATTATAGTGTGCGTACTTCCAACTCCTGTTTAGACACAGAAGGAGCACTAGGCACCCATGTGACAGTCATATAAACAGAACCAGCAATGTGAAGATTTGAGAGGGAGGTCATCAGCCACATTAGGGGATACATTCTGAGGAATTCACAGGGAACTAGTAACACCTGCTGGTTGTTAGAAAGAACAGAGACGCTGTTCCCTGTTGTGGGACAAGAATAGGAAAAGCTGAATATCTTCTATTTTAGGCTAGTGAAATCATTCTAACGAGAACAAAGGATTTAGCTTAAAGAAAGGGAGCTGTGGATCCACATTTTCAGGTGACCTTACCTGTCAGAACAACAAGTTCTACACGGGAGTCAATGACGTTCGAAAATAAGGGAGGAACGCTAAAAGTGACATTTGCTCAATAGGTTGTGCAGGATGGGTGGCTTTTGCTTCCTTTTCCAAATTAGTTTCATAAAAGTTATATGTGAACATAGTTTATACTGTCAAATAATTTATAAGCCTTTGCAAACTAATTCTTCAGGCCTCGTCCTTCTGCTTGGTGGAAGACAGCATCTCCCATTTTTGCTTGAGATTTTTAATTTCCAAAACATTTTATTTTTATTCAATTTCATGTTTAGATCACACTATTTTCTACTATTTATAGTGATTATAGATATTTACCTATCCAAAGATATTAATAATAATTTTTGAAGGTGTGTTTTCCATTCAAAGTTTTGTCCCATATGGCCTTTTGATTTCCTGGTAGAGTCTTTCCCTAAATATTTGAACAGTTCAGTTAGATTCAGTGAGTAGTCTGAGCTCATGGTCAGGGCTTACCTGTTGGGGTTTTCTTTAAGATTATTGGCTGAGACACTTTGGTAGCTAATATTTGAGGCCTGTTTTGTCCAGTCTTCCATCAGCTGCACGAGAGACAATTCGCTCTCATGTTTCCTGTGGCAACTGTAGCTGACAACAGTCTTAGAGCCAACGAATTTGGGAACTCAGAAATCAGGATATGCAATATCTTAATCGTCTCAGTTTCAACATGGTACACCAGATATCCTCAGTCAATGATGACTTGGTAATTAATTAATCCAATTACACTTTTAACTTACAATTGTCCAGCTGCAGAAGTGGTGGAGGGGAGGTATGTGTTGTATTTTTTTTTTTCTTCATCACATTTTAAACCCATGTTTCCATCTTAATGCTGCCACTAGCTCTCGCCTTCTTCCAGAGGAACATGGCGCTGTGGAATTCAGAATGTTTTGGCTCTCCATTGTGAGATAGGCTGGGTTTTTAGGTTTCCCTAATTTTGCAAGAGAAATCAGCTGTTAATTTTCATGCCACTTGCCACTCTCTCTTTTCTTTTAGTTTTTAACACTTAGTTGTTTTGCTATTGAATCCAACATCTTTCCTTGAGATATATGTTTTTTTAAAAAAGATTTATTTATTTTTATTTTACGTGTATGGGTCTTTTGCCCATGTGTATGACTGTGCGTCATGTGTGTGCACCAACCAAATCCTCTGGAACTGGAGTTACAGGTAGTTGTGAGCTGCTATGTGGGTGTGGGGAACTGAACCTGGGCCCTCTGTAAGAGCAACAAGTGTTCACACTCCCTGAGAATTCTCTCCAGTTCTGGATTTATGTGTTAAAGATACTTTTAGTGTAATGTTCATGAGGTTTAGAAAGGTAAAACAATTCTAATGAATTCTAAATTTTCTGTTTTAGCAAAATTATCATGAGATGCTGTCCTATTGCTATGAAAGTAGTGGAGACAAAGCAGCCGTTTAGGAGGTGATGATAGGAATCGCCGTGAAGGGGATTTGGATCAGAAGTAATAATAATCGATGTTTTCAAAAGAATGTTCAATAGTAACTATGGGTGGAAAGAAGGATGAAGAAGGGTTATGTCAGGCTCCTGCAGAGGGCTGACTAGAGTAATGGTGTTTCCACCACTGAAAATCATTAGAATCAGATTAAGATTCAGATTTGATAATAGATAAGTCCCCAAACCATGTGTTTGTGTCTTTTCTCAAAGGTCGCGTTCAGCTGGCATTCAGTGGCAACATTTAAAACCTATTGTTGCTAAGGTAAGCAAACGTGAATTATATGGGCAATTACTAAATTTACTTAAGTTATTAAATTATTAGGCATTATTATATTTACTATATTATATTTTAAAATAAAATATATTATATAGTTATTAAATTATTGGAAGTGCTAAAGAGGTGATGGTATGCTGGGTCCAGGAATAACTTGCAGAATGGGACTAATAATATGGCATGTCAGGAGAGCCTCTAGCTCTGCACCAACCATTGATGAGGAAAATTGAGGAGTAAGAATGGGAATTTGAGTTTAGGAGTCCATAGTGATAGCTGTGGTCCAGTGATAGGTTGGCACCACACGTGTGTCATAAAACTCACAAGATATCAGGGACCAGACCATTTTTATAGGTAGAGCTTGTAGCTGGGCCTTTTGGCTACTTTATTTGGGTTCTTATACCTACGATCCTTTTCCAAACCATTCACTCCCAACGCCCCAACACTAGGTTGCGGAGAAAGAAGGTTAGAGGGAAAAGGGGATGTAGACCTCTTTAGACTACTTCCTGCTGTTTAGGGGCATTGAGTTCCTTGGGACATGTCCAATCTTTGTCCTCAAAGTACCAACAACCAGCAGTATAGCAACCAGCAATCCCACGATAGCAAAAGCAGCAGCAGAAACCAGCAACAGCAGGGGGTGCAGCAGGGGTTGCAGCAGGGGGAGCAGCAGCCACCACAAGCCCTCTCAGGCTCCCACATTTATTCCCTCTCAATAGTAGCCAGAATAACAAATGTAAGCTATGTTCAGCAGGCAAAATCACACCCCTGCCAGAGCATGAGACTGTCCTAGTTAGCTGCTGTGAACAATCTGAAGCAGCCCCATATCACACACCTGGGATTAAAACAAAAACAAAAACAAAAACAAAAACAACATTTTATGTTTTTAAGGAAATCAAAACTCTCACTACAAACGCTAGCATTTCATGAGCTTGTTTCAGAGAAGCAACAATTAAAATAGAGCCTATGGTCCTGTCTAACATCTCGTCTTTCCCGAGAGGATATAGCACTAATGGAACTTAATTTCTCATCCATAATCTTGATGCAGTGGAGTTATGGATTAGTGGGTCTTGGCTTTTCAGTTTCATGTGTAGAGGGAGTTTTACTAGAAAGATGATGGAAAAGATGCTGAGCATGAATTCACACCAAATAAAATCATCTCCTTTTATAACTTAGTACACCAGTGGAGAGAATCAACAATGTTATGAAACAATAAAAATATAACACATATTACATTTATCTACTGCACAAAGAAGCACACCAGCTAGGGAGAGAGATCAGGGCTAAAAGTTCTTGCTCTGCAGGTGTGAGAGACTGAGTGTGAATCCTTAACGCTCATGTAAAAAGTTGGGTATGGTGACATGCATCTATAAGCCCAGTCCTAGGGTAGAAGAAAGAGACAGGAAGATAATTTGAGCTTGCTGGCTATCATCAAGTAATACCCTGCCTCAAAGAAATAAGGTAGAGAGTACTAGAGCAGACCTCTGCAAGCATAGACATGGGAATGCACAAACAGAGGCATATGCATAAGGGTGCATCTCTCTGTCTCCGATTCTTCTCTCTCTCTCTCTCTCTCTCTCTCACACACACACAGTGAAAATTATATCAGATTTATGATTGAACTGTGAATACCAAAACTGAAAAACACACTGAGCTTATTTTTTTCTCTTTGTTTAGAGCGTAGACACTAAGGATAGACTCTTGCTGAGGACAGAAGCCTAAAATAAAACTTTGCCTTTATTTCCATTCTGTGGATGGTGATGCTTAAGTTGCTGGTAAGCGAAGGATTAGTGGCTAGAAAGCCTCGGGTGGTCTGAGGACCTGGGCAGTGGCTTAGACTTAGGCACAGACAATGCCTGTGGGCTGTTAGATGAAGGGAGCTTCTGGTGGAACACCAGTTTAGCCATCTCCTTGCTGTTGCCACTGTGTGTCTGCAGGTGGAGCCTTCCATCCCCTAAGCTCTCCCTTTTCAGTTGTATGCACCTTCACCCCAACCCCTGTGCCATGTGTCCAGAGTCTCCACTTCTGCAGAGACACTGACACCAGTCCTCCCATCATTCCAATTAAAGAATCAGCTCTGCTTCTGAAAGTGCCTGTCTTTTTTTTTTTTTTTTTTTCTTATTTCCATGCCACTTTATTGAAGAGGTGATATTTGGTCTGAGTATTGTAGGGCAGGAGTCACCTAGTTAGGTCGAAGACCAGAAAGGGCATCTGGGCAAAGCACTCTCCTAACTCCTGAGAAGAGGGTCTGTGTCTTTGCTTTCCGCTGTCTATACTGCCATGATGGCCATCACATGGTGACACTGAGATATCAAGAGATGATAACCAGGGATGGGATAGCACAGTACTACACATTCCCTTCTGGGGTCAAAAGATGTTGCTGACAGAATATAAACTGTTTCTTCTTTCTAAATCACATTGCTCTTAGGGCAGCAGAACATGCCGTGCCATCCTGTGAAATCACTCAAACGTTTTTGTTTAGACATTTTGAATAAGAGTAAAGCCTTCCATGTACCTTGTAGCTTTCTAGTCATGCTTTTACAAAGGGCGATTACATAGCTTTACAAAAGCTCCTCACCCCTTAACAATTTTTTTGAGACAAGGTTTCTCTGTGTAATAGAGCCTTGGGTGTCATGGACTCCCTTTCCAGACCAGATTGGCTCAGAGACCCACCTGCCTCTGTCTCCCAAGTGCTAGAATTAAAAGCATGTACCATCATGCCTGGCACAAAAGTCCATTTTACCAACCTAAAAAAAAAAATGATACTTTATGTATCACTATTTTTGATGAACTAAGAATAAAGAACCCCAAAATATGTAGAATATGTATTTAAACTATAGATGGACCCAACAGCCTGCATACATAAGGCACTTAACACAATTTGCTTGGGGCTTTATAGAATCCATATTTAAAAGTGAGATTTTCACTAATCAATGGATTTTACTGTAGCCAAAACGAATAGAAGTTACTCTCTGTCTTCAATGATCACCCCTTGCAGGTTAAGAGGCTGCATTCACAGTAGCTAGAGGGAGATGCACAGATATGTGTGTTGACTACACCAAGGTTTGTGAAAAGCGAAGAAGACTATTTACGGTCTTTCTGCTTACATTTATGTTGTCAACAGAAACACGCAAGCTTGCAAATCCCACATCTAAATTTGATTCACAGTGATTCGTGTCTTTATATTTAATAGCATAGTAGTGCTATGTATGGGTTTAGTAGAAAAATCAAATGTTTCCATAGACTTCACTTTCACTAGCCCTCGAGCCAATGAGACTTGGAAGCAATAATGTCTCAATGCTTTAGCAACTGTTTTCAAAGCATTGGCTGAGACACTGTGATCTTGCCTTGAAGACACACAAAAGTTGGTAAAAACAATTACTATAAATTATTGGGGGATCCTCATAAGAAATTTGGCTTATCAGGATGTTCGGAACAAAATGGAAGGCAAAACAAATTTCAATATTTTTGTGTCCTGACATGGCTCCAAAGGAAAAGATAGAAGACCAAGAAAAATCTTAATAAAAGATGGTGGCCCACCGTGATTTAGTCCTAAAGAAACAGGAAGTGAGGGAGGGAATTATTTCTGTTTAGCATCAAGAATCTTTCCTAATCATAGTCTGATCTAATGAAGAACTAGTTGCTCACACCATCTCCCTTTTTCTTAATGTCTGACCACCTCATATCCCCACTGTTGATGCTCATCCCCTCTGCCCCTAAACCGTTCTCCTAGGACTCCTGGCTGTATCCCTGGACTTATCCCTGCTCCCATGAGTCAGTTTTCAGGTCTTTCTTCTCCATTCTGGGTCTCAAATGCAGTCTCGTGCAATCTACTTCATCACCTCACCAATCCTGTCTGTACCTTTGACAGTGGCCTCCTAGTCTCCTTAATTGCCTGTACTCTTCCACAACTTCACCCTCAGCTCTCTTTGACTCATGGTCACACATTCCTAAATTCCATCATTTTACTACATTCCCTGTTCCTAAAAGGCAAACCTTTTTGCAATGAGATAGTGGAATAAGTAACCCCATGATTTCTTCCACCTTCTGTTCAACCAAAGCTGCTCCTATTCAGTTCTGTAAAACATCTACAACCTGTACTCACTGAATATATGGGACACTCTACCCCCCACTCCACTCCAGTGCCGCCCCTATAGATCACCTTTAAAGCACCACCCTTTTCTTTTTCCTAATGTGTCTTATGCAATCCTGTCAACTATTTTATAATGGTATTATAATGATATATTTTCCTGGAGTAGAACTAGCTGCTTGTTCATATGTCTCTGTTTTGCTTACTATATCATAAGATTATTGAAGTGGTGCAAACTGAAGGATTCAAACTGAATATTCACATTTTTGTCAAAGAAGTCAATGGAAGGGCACTATGTTTAGGAAGCTGTCATACTTATTAGGTGCAAACTAGATGCCAGACACCAACCTATTAGATTGGTTCAACCGCTGGTTCATAGCTGGACACCGTGGTCTGCAGCATCTAGGCTCTGTATTAAGAGCTTGGGAGAGAAAGTCAAATACAACATGGCTCTATCAAAGAATGAGTATAGTTCTCAGGAAGGCATGGAATGGATTGCAGCTAATGCAATGTGAGAAGAACAGACCGCACGTGGGACCCAGAGGAGAAATGTAGTGTCAGTAGTAAGTTCTTAGCACAGATAGACAAGGGACAGCATCAAGAGTGGACACTTACATCTGGATTTTAGAATGGGGTGAAAAGTGGCTTGATGACAAGGTGTGAGGAGTGTGCTGGTGAAAGCTGTGGGGATGGGTTTGGAAGAAGCCAGGAAGAGAAACTCCGGCTGGACCCTACAGCCATGGAATTCTTGTTTTGTTTTGTTTTGTTTTGTTTGTCTGAAAGGTTGATTTTTTTTTCCAGGAGAAAATAGGATGACACTAAAAGCTGGGAAAGCTGGATGAAAATGTTTAGGGAGTGAGTTCTGGGACCCTCACTTTGATCATCTCCTCTCCCCTCCTCCTGCCACTTAATTCTGTTAAGACGAGCCATCTTTTTTTCCCTGTCGGGGAAAAATCTAGTAAGAACTGCCGTAAATAAAGAAAGCATAAAATAAGGTAAGGCTTCATCGTATGAGAGATTTGGGGATATTTTTAAAAATGGAGGCCAGCTACATGCCTCAGTGATGAAAGGCACTGGCTGGCCAGCCTGCTTTGAGTTTAGTCCCTGGGGCCTTCTTGCTGGAAGGAAAAGCATCCCCGACTTCTGTATGTGACCACAGAAGGCCTATGCGCACAAGACACAAAGGTGCTTCCTTTTCTTCTAGAGGACCCAAGGCTTATTCCATTTTTTTCAAATGATGAGAAAATTCACCAGGAAGATATTTTGAGGGCAAGCAGGATAGCCAGTGCTATCCGTGTAAAGGCCCCGAGGCAGGATCGTGATGTGGCTCGTTTAAAGCACAAAGCAGAGAGTGGAGTGTTGGTGTATCCCGCCTTCCCCTAACGGAATACCTGTAGAGAATGTAGCTGCGCTGAGCGGTTCTTAAATGGCTACATTCCAGAAGAACACACAAAAGGTGTTTGGCTTGACACTTTCCATTACACTACCTTCACCCGGAAGATGAACCCTTACATGGCTGAGATCATTCCAACAATACTGGAATAGACTCTGTGGATTAGTGTCCCTTAAGGATTCTGCACCAAGCCCCATCAACTGTATAATCTCTGTGGACAAATATACTTCCACGGGCTTTGACAAGAAACAACAGTGACACACGGTGGTGGCTGGTGGAGTGAATCAGTCGGCCGTGTTCTGTCTGCAGATAGCCCAAGAGGTATAGTAGATATTTCTCAGAGTTTCTTTCTTTGCAAAGTTGGTGGCCTTGTTAATTCAGGCAGGTATTAACTACCCAATATATTCAGCATGCCCTTCATTGTAAGCTGTCAGCCTGTGACACAACATCACATAATGTGACGTTACATGATACATAATGCCCAAGTTTTTTTTTTTTTTTTTTAATCCAGAGACACTTCTTTCAGTGAAATAGTAGGTAGGTAATCTGAATATTTGGGGTAATTGGCTCTAGGAAGAGAGAGGCATCATTATCTCGGGCTCCCTAGTGAGCGTTAATTAGCCATATTGCTTCATTGTGTGACAAAGAGAGGCCCCTGGTAGTGCTAAATCTACAATGACACCCTGGCCTTAGGAGACCAGGTATTTTAAACTACCTTGACTGACTGACATGTATGCTTGGAAATGCCTCTCCATGAGGGGCAGGCGTTTGTTGCTGTGACGTAGAGAGGTTCCTTTCCTTATCTTAGCCCTCCCCCCAAGCAGTGCTGCACCTGGGGAGATGTCAGAATTCAGGGCAGCAGGGCTGTACTCCACCTGTTCTCTGAGAACACTCTGCCTGGGCTTTGGGGCATCAGGTTCTGCAGACAGAGCTTCAACAGCCCTTAGCATCCGTGCATGGACCATGATAGCTCAGAAGGGCTGCCGAGCCTTTGAATCCTTTGCTTATTCATATAGCAGAAAGACTATTTGCTAGGTGGAAATTTTCCTAATGGTGGACCAGAAATCAACACGGTAGGCTTTACTTCCATAATCGTAAGGTAAGACACGAGCTGGCAGCAGCAGACAAGGCACCAGCACAGGGGTTTGGTTGGCAGCTTCACCCAAGATAAGACGTCATGACCTTCACATCGGACTGTGATGCTACTTCTGAAGGTGAGGAAATGCTCCACGGTTCTAATTTTAGCTCAACTGGGACTGTGGCTTTCCATCCGTCTTCATGTCCTTCCGCTAGTGTCCCTGGATATCAAATTTGAATCCTAGAGAGATAGACGACCAAGGCCATAGGACAGTCTGAGGGCCAGAAGAAAATGCATGGATGGGCTTATATATGACAGCAGAGCCTCAGAAAGATACCAGGACTCAAGGGGAATCACGATCTGTTCTTTCCAACAAGATGAGCTGAAAACATCACCTATTTCCAGCTGCCTCTTAGTGACTCAACTGATTTTAACTCTTAATGAATCTTTCTCAGTGAGCTCTGCATCTATGACCCATGGGTCCAAAGACTGAGTTAAGTATATAACTGAGACCAGCATGGCAGAAAGAAGGGGAGGTTAAAAAAAATTTTTTTAAAAACCTCAATGGAAAGCAAATTACAGAATAAAGCCAAGACAGGAGAGTCAGAGCTGACTTCTGACTTTGAGTGCCTTTTCTGGATATACCATTTAGCTGTTTTTAATTTTTTACAAACTTCTATTTATTAGCAAAAAAAAAAAAAAAAAAAAAAGTGCTGGCAAACCAGTATATTCTAGCAGGACTTTGCCATCGTCTCTCTCTGTCCCCTTACATAAGGTATAGGAGTTTCCCCATGATCACATCTCTATGACACTGACCTTCTTTCTGTCCATATTGGGACTATACTAATTGAACTTTGACGACGTAATACCATGTTTTTCAGATCCCATGTCCTGGGGCTAATTTTCGGTCTTGATTTGCATTTGCACTTTCTCTAGCTTTAACCCCAAAGATGACTAGAAATAGATTTGCATTTAAGGTTAAGAAGAATTCTCCTGAGAAAAATTTTGTCTTGAGTACTTTTAAATTGGGGGATTCTTAAAATTAGCAGCTCAAATTGGGGTAAAAAGTGGAAGCAGTGGGAGGGAAAGACAGATGAGAAAGGGGGCAGGCTCTAGGGTAGGTCATGGAACCCTGTGTTGTCAAAGCAGAAGCTGCTCTGATAGAGCTCAGAAGGCTGTTGATCACGAGGCCAGTGAGCTTGCCTTCCACAATAGTCAGCAGTGGGTGGAGTCAGTCACAAGCATTGCATCATTAGCTTGTCACGAGAGCCACTCAGAGAAGAGATAGCCCTCTCATTAGTAGGAAGATTCACCTACGGTTAGTGGCTTCCCCACATAACATGTGCTCTTCTGAGTCTGCCACTCGCCTTCACAGTTGCTTCAGAAACTCAACTGCATTTGGCAGTTGAACTAGTTGGACACTTGTGGTCACTGTGGCAGAAATCGTTGGCTCAGTTCCTGTGTCTTTTGGTTGCTCTTAAGAATGAAAACCACATCTGCACAGTCAATCACGTGTATATGTGAAATTCCCAAGAACAAGAAAAATTAAAAGATAGTGAAAACCATGATTAAATTTTCCTCTGTCTCAAAGAGAGTGAGGTACCTATGTTCCAATGCAAAGCTGTCAACTCTGCTAAACAGGAATGTGTGATCTCCATCCAACCAATCTGGTTCAAACTATGTTTGTATATGTACTGGACAATACAGTTTTAGTGCCAACTCTTGGTGTGGTTACTACTGCTTCAAGATTTGATTTGGAGAACCACCACCATAGGGTAGTTATCTGCAGCATATGTCCCTCCCACCAGGGAAATGGAATAATTTTGAAATGTGGTTGCAGAATAGATACCACTTAAATTATAAGGATTTCTGACTTTATCCCTGGACATCTTGTAGGCAAGGTAAATTTTGGATCAAAGTTTTTGTGGGTGGTTTGGTGTAAACCTTGTGGAAAAGTGGGGGAGAAGGATCGAAGGACCCAGAGGGTTCAGGAACTTCGCAAGAAGACCAACGGAGTCAATTAACCAGGGCTCATGGGACATACGAAGACTGGAACACCAATCAAAGACCCTGCATGGATTGGATCTAGACCCTCCACACAGATGTAGCTTATAGGCAACCCAGTCCTCATGCGGGTCCCCTAGTAAGGTAAGCAGGGCCTGTCTCTAACATGGACTCTGTTGCCTGCTTTTCGATCACTTCCCTCTGGCCAGCTTGTCTTGCCTGGCCTCAGTGGAAGTGGATGCTTTAGTCCTGATGTGACTTGATGTGCCAGGGTGGGCTGGTGGTGGTGGTGGTGGCTCCCCAGGACCTGGGGAATAAAAGGAAAAGAGAGGGAGGGTGGGGCCTGTGGAAAGGAGGGAAGGGCCTACGATCAGGTTGTAAAGTGAATAAACTAAAAAAATTTATTTTATTTTAAAAAACCGTAGGGATTTAGGTTTTCTATAATGAAAGATTTTTTTTTCTTAATTCCTATGGATGTTAGATATTATCAGACTAAGGATCTGTATGAGAACCCTTCTTGATGTGAGCATTTTAGACATCAAAGCATAGCCCAGCCCTCGCCTTGAACTGTTGGGAAAAGCAACACAGCGATCTTCAGGAAAAGGCCATTTTCCCCAGAATTGTGCCTAGGAATTATCGGCCTTCTTTAGTTGTTTCAAAAGAGAATTGGAGAGAGGGGGACAAAAACAAAGTCTCATTTGGCTGCCTGCTGCATATCCGTCCTGGGGGAACACATGTTTACATTTTGCTGAATTACTCAGCTGCACAAAGGTTATTGAAGAGGTAAAGATGCATTAATATTGAGCTGTAGGCAACCACATGTTGCTAACGAGCCTATTGTGTCTTGGCTTGCGGAAAGGAATGTGAAACTGCCTTGTTCTCTGTTATTTTTCCTTCTGACAGTCCTGATGCACCGCCGCAGGCGACCTGAAAATAATAGCATAAGGTTAACTGACAATTGCAGGTATATTTACACTGATGTGCTAATATTAGCATGCTGCTTAATAATACAATTTGAGCTGATGCAGTATGCACACAAGTAACATTTCTTCATTAGAGATGAACAAGTGCTAAAAATAAAAGACTCTTCTTTGCCATGATTGATAGAAATATTTGTGGCCATCTTAATAATTTGACACCAAGAACTGATTTTTTTTTCAACCCATTTTCTATTTGGATTGACAGAAGAATAGTCTGAGAAAGATATCACAGAACACACATACCCCGTATGTTTGCATACAACAATCTGTCGACACTTGTACATCTGTGTATGTACTTAATACCCATATGCACAGAAATGCATGCACACATATGTATATATTTCTTATAAATATGCCACACCCACATACACACCTCTCTGTGTGGATCTACAACTATATACACACATACCTGCATGACCCTACACACATATACATACAATGTATATGTGTTCCTTTCCCACGTGTACACACATATATGTGTGTCCCCCACCCATGTGCATACACTCACCTGTGTGTACCCCACTCCTGTGCATACATCTATGCATATTTTCTACACCTGTGTGTATATACTCACCCTTTTCTGCGTGCCCCACACTCACATGCACAAAGTCATTGTTGAGCATGTATTCATGTGTACACATCCCAAACATTTTACGCCTCGTGATTAGAAACCTTTCAATCTAGAAACCTGGTCAGAAACCTTTGTCTGTGTGTCACAGTACCAACTATTAACATCATTCCTGGCTACTTGCACTGGCATTTGGCTTTGCCTCTGGAGTTTAGTTGCTTGTAAACATCATTCTTTTGTTCAAAATTTCATACAGTAGGTTTCCTTACTTCTTTTTTTTTTTAATTTTTTAAAAATTAATTTATTCTTGTTACATCTCAATGTTTATCCCATCCCTTGTATCCTCCCATTCTTCCCTCCCTCCCATTTTCCCATTATTCCCCTCCCCTATGACTGTTCCTGAGGGGGATTACCTCCCCCTGTATATGCTCATAGGGTATCAAGTCTCTTCTTGACAACCTGCTGTCCTTCTTCTGAGTGCCACCGGGTCTCCCCCTCCAGGGGACATGGTCAATTGTGAGGCACCAGAGTATGTGAGAAAGTCATATCCCACTCTCTACTCAACTGTGGAGACTGTTCTGACCATTGGCTAGATCTGGGTAGGGGTTTAAAGTTTATCGCCTGTATTGTCCTTGGCTGGTGCCTTAGTTTGAGTGGGACCCCTGGGCCCAAATCTGCCTATCATAATGTTCTACTTGTAGGTTTCTAGGACCCTCTGGATCCTTCTACTTTGCTATTCTCCCATGCTTCTCTCATTTAGAGTCCCAATAGGATGTCCTCCCCTCTGTCCCAGTTCCCTGGTAAGTGAAGGCTTTCGTGGAACATGCCCCTTGGGCTAGTATGCAGATATAAGTGAGTATATACCATTTGATTCTTTCTGCTTCTGGGTTAACTCACTCATTATGATCATTTCTAGCTCAATCCATTTATCCACAAATTTCGGGAATTCCTTGTTTTTAATAGCTGAGTAGTAGTCTTTATCCATTCTTCTACTGATGGACACTTAGGCTGTTTCCATGTTCTGGCTATTATGAATAAGGCTGCTATGAACATGGTTGAACAAATTTTCTTGTTGTGTGCTGGAGCATCTTCTGGATATATTCCAAGGAGTGGAATAGCTGGGTCTTGAGAAAGCCCTATTCCCATTTTTCTGAGATAGCACCAGATAGATTTCCAAAGTGGCTGTACTAGTTTGCATTCCCACCAGCAATGAAGGAGTGTTCCTCTCTCTCCACATCCTCGCCAGCATGTGGTGTCACTTGAATTTTTGATCTTAGCCATTCTGATGGGTGTAAGATGGAATCTCAGAGTTGTTTTGATTTGCATTTCCCTGATGACTAAGGAGGTTGAGCATTTCTTTAAGTGTTTCTCAGCCATTTGATACTCCTCTGTTGAGAATTCTCTGTTTAGTTCCAAGCTCCATTTCCCAATTGGGTTATTTGGCTTGGTGGTGTTTAATTTCTTGAGTTCTTTATATATTTTGGATATTAGACCTTTGTCAGATGTAGGGTTGGTGAAGATTTTTTTCCCAGTCTGTAGGCTGTCGCTTTGTTCTCTTGACAGTGTCTCCTGCCTTACAGAAGCTTCTCAGACTCATGAGCTGATGTCCCATTTATTAATGGTTGACATTAAGGCCTGGGCCGTTGGTGTTCTGTTCAGGAAGTTGTCTCCTGTGCCAATATGTTCCAGGCTCTTCCCCACTTTTTCTTCTAAGTGACTCAGTGTCTCTGGTTTTATGTTGAGGTCTTTAATCCACTTGGATATGAGTTTTATGCAAGGTGACAAATATGGGTCCTGTTGCATTTTTTTACACATAGACCTCAAGTTAGACCAGCACCAATTGTTGAAGATGCTATCCTTTTTCCATTGAATGGATTTGGCTTCTTTGTCAAAAATCAAGTGACCATATGTGTGTGGATTCATATCTAGGTCTTCGATTCGATTCCACTGATCAACCAGCCTGTTGCTGTGCCAGTACCAAGCTATTTTAATTACTATTGCTTTATAGTACAGTTTGAGATCAGGTATGGAGATTCCTCCGGAGCACCTTTTATTGTGCAAGATTGTTTTAGCTATTCTGGGTTTTTTGTTTTTCCATATGAAGTTCAGAATTGAACTTTCAATGTCTTTAAAAAATTGTGTAGGTATTTTGATAGAGATTGCATTGAATCTGTAGATTACTTTGGCAGGATGGCCATTTTTACTATGTTAATTCTCCCGATCCATGAGCAAGGAAGATCATTCCATCTGCTCAGGTCATCTTCAATCTCTTTCTTCAGAGTTTTGAAATTTTTTTCAAACAAGTCCTTCACTTGCTTAGTTAGAGTAACTCCTAGATATTTTATATTGCTTGTGGCTAATGTGAAGGGTGTGTTTTTACTAATTTCTTCCTCTGCAAGCTTGTCATTTGTGTATAGGAAGGCTACAGACTTTTTTGAGTTAATTTTGTATCCAGCTAATTTGCTGAAGGTGTTTATCAGCTGTAGGAGTTCTCTGGCGGAATTTTGAGAGTCACTTATGTACACTATCATATCATCTGCAAATAGGGATAATTTGACTTCCTCCTTTCCCATTTGGATACCCTTGATCTCCTTTTGTTGTCTTATTGCTCTGGCTAGAACTTCGAGTACTATATTGAAGAGATATGGAGAGAGTAGGCAGCCTTGCCTTGTTCCCGATTTTAGAGGAAATTCCTTGAGTATCTCACCATTTACTTTGATTTTGGCTATTGGTTTGCTGTATATAGCCTTTATTATGTTGAGGAAAGTGCCTTGTATCACCGCTTTCTCTCTAAAACTTTAAACATGAATGGGTGTTGGATTTTATCAAATGCTTTCTCTGCATCTAAAGAGATGATCATGTGGTTTTTTATTTTCAGTTTGTTTATATGGTGGATTACATTGATGGATTTCCGTATATTAAACCATCCCTGCATGCCTGGAATGAAGCTTACTTGGTCATGATGAATGATATCTTTGATGTGTTCTTGTATTCGTTTTGCAAGTATTTTATTTAGTATATTTGCACCGATGTTCATAAGAGAAATTGGTCTGAAATTCTCTTTCTTTGTTGAGTCTTTGTGAGGTTTAGGTATCAATGAGACTATGGCCTCATAGAATGAATTTGGTAATGTTCCATCCATTTCCATCTTTTGGAATAGCTTGAATAGTATCGGTATTAGCTTGTCCTTGAAGGTCTGGTAGAATTCTGCACTGAAACCATCTGGCCTTGGGCTTTTTTTTTTTTTTTGGTTGGGAGACTATCGATGATTGCTTCTATTTCTATAGGGAAAATGGGACTATTTGGCTTGTTTATCTGTTCTTTACTCAACTTTGGCAAGTGAAATTGATCAAGAAAATCGTTCATTTCCCTTATATTTTCAAATTTTGTGGCGTATATGTCTTCAAAGTAGGATCTTATGATTCTTTGTATTTCTTCAATGTCTATTGTTATGTCTCCCTTTTCATTTCTGATTTTTTTGGTTTCAATACTGTCTCTCTGCCTTTTAGTTTGGCTAACGGTCTGTCTATCTTGTTGATTTTTTCAAAGAACCAGCTCTTGGTTTTGTTGATTCTTTGGACTGTTTCCTTAGTTTCTAATTTGTTAATTTCAGCCCTGAGTTTGATTATTTCCAGACATCTACTCCTCTTGGGTGTTTCTGCTTCTTTTTTTTTCTAGGGCTTCCAGTTGTGTCGTTAAGATGCTTATGTGCGATGTTTCCAGTTTCTTTTTAAAGGCACTTAGTGCTATGAATTTTCCTCTTAGCACTGCTTTCAATGTATCCCACAAATTTGGGTATGTTGTTCCTTCATTTTCATTGAATTTCAGAAACTCCTTGATTTCTTTCTTTATTTCTTCCCTGACCCAGATGTCATTTAGCAGAGAGTTGTTTAGTTTCCAGGTACGTGTAGGCTTTTTGTTATTTCTGTTGTTGTTGAATTGCAGCCTAAGACCATGGTGATCTGATAGGATACAAGGTATTATTTCAATCCTCTTGTATCTATTGAGGCTTGCTTTGTGGCCTACAATGTGATCAATTTTGGAGAAGGTTCCATGGGGTGCAGAGAAGAAGGTGTATTCTTTCTTGTTTGGGTGAAAGGTTCTATAGATATCTGTTAGATCCATTTGACCCATGGCATTGGTTAATGATGTTATTTCTCGGCTTAGTTTCTGTTTCAATGACTTATCCTTCAGTGAAAGTGGGGTGTTGAAGTCTCCCACTATTATTGTGTGGGGATCGATGTGTGGTTTAAGCTTTTTTAGGAGATCTTTTACAAATGTGGGTGCCCTTGTATTGGGAGCATAGATGTTCAGAATTGTGATGTCATCTTGGTTGACTTTACCTTTGATGAGTATGAAGTGTCCTTCCTCATCCCTTTTGATTAATTTTGGTTGAAAGTCTATTTTATTCTATACTAAAATTGCTACGCCTGCTTGCTTCTTGTGACTATTTGCTTGGAATATTTTTCCAACCTTTTACCCTGAGGTAATGCCTATCATTATGGGTGAGATGTGTTTCTTGGATGCAGAAGAATGTTGGATCTTGTTTATGCACCCATTCAGTTAGTCTGTGTCTTTTTATTGGAGAATTGAGACCATTGATGTTGAGAGATATAATGACCAGCGACTGTTAAGAGTCTTAATTTTTGATGTTGTTTCCAGTCGAGCATTTGTGTAGTTGTGTTTTTGCCATGGGATAGTTATCTATTTCCTGAGTAGTTTTGGTTGTAGCTTGACCTTTGGGATGGAGTTTTCCTTCTAGTACCTTCTTTAAAGCTGGATTTGTGGATAGGTACTGTTTGAATTTGTTTTTGTCCTGGAATATTTTGTTTTCTCCGTCAATGGTTATTGATAATTTTGCTGGGTAAAGTAGTCTGGCCTGGCATCTGTGGTCTCTTAGGGTTTGCAGGATCTCTGTCCAGGCCCTTCTGGCTTTTATGGTCTCTGCTGAAAAGTCGGGTGTTATTCTGATAGGTTTGCCATTAAATGTTATTTGGCCCCTTTCCCTTGCAGCTTTTAATATTTTTCTTTGTTCTGTATGTTTTGTGTTTTGATTATTATGTGACGGGCAGTTTTTCTTTTCTGGTCAATTCTATTTGATGTTCTCTAGGCCTCTTGTATGTTTATAGGCATCTCTTTCTTTAGATTGGGGAAATTTTCTTCTATGATTTTGTTGACAATAGTTTTTGGGCCTTGGAGTCTGATATCTTCTCTTTCTTCAATACCTATTATCCTCAAATTTCTTCTTTTCATGGTGTCCTTAATTTCTTGGATGTTTTGTGTCAGGAGTTTTCCAGATTTGGCATTTTCTTTAATGGTTGCTTCAAGATCTGTGATTGTATCTTCCAGACCTGAGATTCGTTCTTCCATCTCTTGGATTCTGTTAGAAAAGCTCACCTCTGTGTTTCTCACCTTCTTCTCTTTGTGGTCTCATGTTCTCGTTTTTCTTCTGTCTGTGTGTTTATCATTGAATCCATTTTCATTTTCAGATCTTGAACTGATTTTTTTATTTCTTTCATCTGATTGTATATTCCTGAGTTTCTTCCATTGCCTCTTTATAGGTCTTCAGAGCTTGAACCGTTTTATTTATTTCTTTCATCTGGTTGTTTGCATTTTCCTGCAATTTTTCCAGTTCCACTCTATGTGCTTCTTTTATGTCTCTCACCTGTTTGGCTGTGTCTTCCTGCATTTGATTACGAATTTTATTTTTTTCCTTCATTACCATCCTCATTACTAAAGATTTGAGGTCATTTTCTTTTATTTCCATTGGATTTGAGTTCTCTGGGTTGTTTTCTTTGGTATAGCTGGAAACTGGACACGCCATGTTGTTTGGGATTTTTTGTGCGTATGCTTTTTTGCTGTCCTTTATACATCTTGCCATCTTTATTTTTGTTGAATAGCTTCCAGAGTTGGATGGAGTCAGTCTGATGATAGATTCACTTGTTTTCTCACTATTTCCCTAGGCTGGGAGCCCTAATGCTTCACTGTTGTTAATGTTAGGAGGTTAGCCCTGTTGTTTTGGACTCTCACAGCCAGTGACCCTCAGCTCCCCTGTGCTGTGGGTCCTGCAATCGTTCTGGGTCTCTGAATGAGCGTTGGGTCAGGCCAAGGTATCCACAGCCTTCTGTGTCTCCTGCCAAGTCCAGCCAGGGACACTGGGCCCAAACCACGGGCCAAACTCACCTATATTCTCAGGGCCTGAACTATCTGCAGAGCTCAGCTAGGGATTTTGGGCCCAAAATGCACACAGGGTCCAGCCAGAATTTTTCGGCTGGGACTACGCACCAAGCTCAGCTAGGGGCTTTTGGCCCAAAGTGCGTGCTGTTGTCAGTTATTGACTAGGGGCCCGAACTGTCCGCCAAGCTCAGCCAGGAATTCTGGATTCAAACTGCACACTGTGTCCAAGCAGAGTCTTAGAGCTGGTGGAGCTGAGTGCTCCGCCCTGCCTGTGTCACAGCAAGAAAACTGCAGCTGTGCTGAGTTAGCGCCAGTGGTGGAACTGAGCACTCTGCCCAGCCTGTGTCACAGCAGGAGAACTGCGGATGCACTGAGCCAGCGCTGCTGGTGGAACCAAGCACTCCGCCCAGGTTGCGTCACCGCAGGGGAGCTGCCGCTGAGCTGAGGTGGTGCCTAGGGTGGAACTGAGCGCTCTGCCTTGCTTGTGCCACAGCAGGGGAGCTATGGCTGTGTTGAGTTAGTGCCTTAGGCAGAATTGCTTGCTGGGCTGGGCCAGGACCCGGGACTCTGGGGCCGAACTGTCCGCCGAGTCCAGTCTGGGTCCCAAGGCACCACGCGACCCAAATCCTGCCCAGAGTCCTCTCTCCCGCAGCAACTTCCACCGGCCACCACACCAATAGCCTCCACCGGAAGGCTATGAGCTGCAAACCTCAGCTACCGCCGCTGGTGCCGCTGGTGCCATTGCTGCTGCTGCCTCTGCCGCTGCTCCTCCGATCTGAGAAAATCAATGCTCCTCCCATGTGCAGGGGCACGCAGGTCCTCCGCACCCAGGTCCCTCCAAACCGTGGAGCACTCCCGCTGCCGTGGTGTGGGGACCTCAGTGTTCCTGGCTCAGAAATCTGTGCAATTCCTTGAATTGTTCACTGGAGCCTCCAAACACGGTCCACACTGCTCGCTGCCATCTTGGATTGCCGGTTTCCTTACTTCTTTACCCACTTTTTTTTTTTTTTTTGGCTTTACGTACAGACTCTCATTTTCTCTTGAAGTCAACCAATGGGATTTTGCAGTGTACATTTTCCCCAGCCACCTCTGCTCACCAGCTTCCAGGTTTGTTGTTCCAGAAAGTTCTCTAGCACACTAAGTGGTCCCCATCTCTTATCTCTGCACCCTTTGGTGGGAGAGGGACATGAGTTTCCTGTTGTTTGCAGTCCATGGTCTTCTCCACCCCCTGCTGGTTTTGTTTATTTGGTTGGTTTGGTGTTTTTGTTTTTGTTTTTCCTAATCCTCCTGCTAGCCTTGTAAATCATTCTTTATTGAGTGATTTTTAGTTACCTATGTATGTATGAATTTGGTTTCTTGAGTTGATGCTGCTGCTGTGCTCAAGCACTATGGTGGTCTTGGGTTATGAAAGTGAATAAAGTTCAGTCCTTTTCTCAGAGAGTCAAACCCAGGGAGCACGTCATGCACAGATCCAAGGAGAAATTTGACAAAGGGTATCTACTTCAAATTGAGAGTAAAACAAAGAAGGCCTCTTCAAAGTCATGGTTTTTGATGTAACTTTTTATTATTGAAAAATACAGATAGGAAATCGAAAGAACATAAGAATCCATAAATAACCATCATGACCCTTCAACAGTCAGTTGCCCCTCAATAACTTCCACATCTCTCTCCTTGGATTGATTAGAAATTATGTCTAGATGATATAATTTCACCAATATTAAGAATATCAACAGCTGGGCAAGGTGGCACACACCTTTAATCCCAGTACGAGACAGGCAGATCTTTGTGAGTTCGAGTCAGCCTGGTGTACAGATCAGGTTCCAGGACAGCTAAGATGACACAGAGCAACCCTGTCTTGAAAACAAAAACAAAAGAATATGCATCATAAAGAACATTAGCACAAACTCACTACCCTCCCAGGCAGCAATGAGTGATCTTTAATGTGATGTGGAAAATTATACATTAACACAATACACACTCCATTTTCAGCCTGTTTGTTTGTGCTTCTACCAAGTACAACCTGTATGTTTGAAATGTAGATAACTTTTCTACTCTATCGGTTTTTTTTCCTTGTACATAATTCCTTTAGAAAAACTTTCATTTGGGGGGCAACATCTGTTTAAAACCATAGAATGTCCTTCACTGTAGATTATTTTGATTAAAATTTTGTTTTTCTCTATTTTCTGTAACTCGATGGTTAAGACTAGAGTCTAGTGTGACTCAGTTCACTTTTGGTTTTGATGGAGGCCAGGATTGCTTCAGAGGTTGTTGGTATGCACGTCTGTCAGAAGGAACTGAAGTCTGGCTGAGGCTTACTTACTGATGTCAAGAGCCACTGACAATCTCTTCCCAGTGGTTTCTGAAATTCAGTGTGCATCAGAGTCATCAAGGGCTTTCTAGGCCCGGGATTGCTGTACTGACCTCAGACTTTCTGATCAGTAAGTTTGAGGTATGAATGAGAATTTACTTTCTTCACAAGCACCCAGTAGCCATGGGTGCTTCTGGGGTACATACTCCTCAAAATATGAGATTTACTCAGCTGAACTCACTACTTCCTTAAGGGATAGCTTCAACAGTTTTCAGCCAAGACTCAGTCTTGGGATCAGGGACTCTCCCAAGGGGTTCTTAGGGTTCATAATTTCCTTAGGAATTCTTGGTTTTGTTTTTGTTTGTTTGTTTAGATTTCTAGAGTTCACATTCTTTGAGGATATGAGCATTCATTATATGTGATCAGATCATTGTTTCCAGACACTTTGGAAGCAAGGGTTGGAAGACATTTTCCAAAAGAGAAATGTCTGTGAAGGCATACTGATGATCTAAATACAAATATAAAGATATATATAGCTCAAGACTACTTAGTTGTTATTTTACAACTTAGATTTTATATATAATTTTTATTAGCTTATCTCATACTAATGATGCAAAAATGCCAGAATAACAACACTAGCACATTCATTAATGGTGTATTTTCCCATGTTAATGTAAGTTAAGATTTATTTTATCTTATCATTGTCATCTTTGAGATTTACAATCAAATTACATTTTAAAAGTCACCGTAATTGGGATGTACCTAGGTCAGTTTTAAACAATTAATTTCTACTTTCTTGAGAGTGTATTTCATAATTTAGGCTTGCTGAAGCTGGAGAGATAGTTCACTATCTAACAGTAACTGCTCTGTAGTCATGGGGACTGGACTTTGAATCCTTACCATGCAAGTAAAGACCTTGGCATGACCCTGTGTAGTTGTGATCCCAGCATTGGGAAGAGGAGACAAGTGGTCATGAAAGCTCGTTGACCAGACAGCCTTGCCAAAAATGGTAAATGTTCTGGTGAGTGAGAGACACTGTCTCAAATAGCAGTGCATAGAGGAAGACATTTTATATCCTGATATGGCACCACACACACCTGCACACTCACATGCATATATTATGCATGTATACTACCCTCTGACACACAAATAGTTTAATCCAAGTCTAGACTGGTCTTGAACTCGTAATGTTCTTACATCGACCTCCTTGACTGCAGGGATTATAGCAACTTGCCTGGTTGAAAAATGAAGTTTTTGAAGTAATGTGTAATCAAAGTATAGCTATTATCTTGAATTACTCATCTCTAATTATTGTTTTATTCCTAAGAAAATTCAATCATTTAAACACATTTAATGGCATTTAAGAACATTATATTAATATATTGATACAAAACATGGGCAAGTCAAATAACTGGCAGATTTTAACACAAGAATATTTATCTAAGTCTAACAGATAGATATGACTCTATCGATACATGAGGTAAAATAGTTGAATAAGGTCTTCAAAAGCCTCAGAGACACACAGAATATGGCATTTAAAGTTGTTCTCACAATCCTAAATTTCTTCGACAACAAGACAAGTTAACTCCTGACAACACCCAGCCGACCTCAAAGAAGATGATGAGCATCAAAGAGCCTCCTTATGGACATGGCTTCAAAGGTGGCAAAATAACCACTGGGCAAAATGTTTTCCTTCCGCCACTAACAGAAGCTGCCTAAAAATGGGCAACTTAGATGCAAGCAGAGTCGACGGCCGCACTCTGCCAAGTCAGGGTAAGCAAGTACTCAATAGCTCCTGCCCTGTGAACAAGTCTGGCAGAGATATTAGGCCAGGAAGGTGAAGATGAGGCTCCAACGCTATAAAGTGTATGGGTGACTGGTCAGGCAGTAAACTGTCTTAAGTCAAATTGTACATTTTGGGAACTGCTAACCCACACTGCTGGTTCACTCAGGAATTTAAGTTTTATTCCTTCTCAAGTCTCTGAGGGGCATTGAAGACAAGATAGTATAGTTTTACAACCAAGCTTAGCTGGTTAGGGGACAAGATCGTTTTAGATCAAGATAAAGAAGTTAAGATATTAGAGTTGAGATAAGATAGATATTGAATCCCATTCGGAAATAAAGACCCAACAAGACAGGAAAAACACTTCAAACGAGACGAGTGCAGATGGCCAAGTCACTATGAATGTAACATATATAGAACTCATTATTCTCATGATTGTCACATGGTTCTCCCTGCTGTATGTAGTTTGTTTTATACATGTGTAATAAAAGTATATATATGTGTGTGTGTGTGTGTGTGTGTGTGTGTGTGTGTGTATAACATTATAAATTTTAGTTTAATGATGACCTCTGCATGGACATTTCTGTATAACCTACACCCTGGTTTTTGACTATTCTATATTGATATGAGCATTAATGCAATGCACCATGACTTCACTAACCTTCTTTGCTTTTTCCCATGAAGCATTTTTATTACATCCTCATAGATTCAACGAGTTCTTATCAAATATGCTACTATATTGCCTATGTTCTGGATATTTGTACTATCTCTGTGTGTCTTTATAGTACATAGCCATTTTATTCTTACAAATATTAGCATTGGTTCTACAGAAAAACATTGAATTCTTCCGTTAGTTCATATTTCAAAGGCTGTCATTCAGTTTTGTTACATGAAACAATCTCTGATAGATTCTTTAGGAAAGATCTTGAGGAATGGGATACCAAGTACTTGCATATCCATAACAGCTTATAGCATGCATATATTAACATTTTTATTTGCTTATGTTTTCCTTTATTAGGTTACTCAAATGTAAAACATTGTTATGTTCAATAGATTTATTGTTAAAATGCCTGATCATAATTTGTCTATCAATTTTGAGGGGTCTTGATGTCCAATATCTACATGTATCTGTGTATCTGTCTGTCTATATCATCTTAATTTATCTTCTATTAAGCACTTGTCATCTATCCTTCATCCTTTTCAAATATTTTAATGTCTCTTAACGTTGGTCATTGTGGATTGACCTCTTAGCTTTGTGATTTGTTCTTTTAATGTTTAGTTTCAAATCCTATGATAGAAAATTTTCCTTCAATTGTTTTGTTATTGCCTTTGTTTTCTTCTTCGCAGGCTGCTATTGCACTTATGCCAGATCTTTGCATGCCATCTATAAACATTACCCAATCTTGTGTTATACTAAGCCATCTTTATTTTTTCTGTTATCTATAAAAATTCCTCTTTCCTATATTTCGCCTAACATATTTTATATTGTGCGTATTTGCTTTCACATTTCATCTTAACATTTAAGAAATAAACTTTCCTATTGTTTGTCAAATTATTTTTGAATTTTTATTTTCAAATAGCTCTTTCCTCAAGTTACTTAGCACCCAAGTTTTTTTTAAGTCCTAACATGTGCTATGTGGTCTATAGTCTTCTCATTGTAAAGTAATTATTTTGGAGTCTTGTTCTTCAGTCTCATAGGCAAACCTTGCTGTTGTGGCGCCTTTATACATGAGATTCTGCGTATTCTCTCATGTTGTTTTAGCACTGGCTTTACTTGGAATTCCCTACTGATCCTTTGCAGCTGATCATTAGAAGGAAAACTGCTTTCCCCGCACTTCCTGAAAGGAAAGTAGAGCAGCGTATCAGTCCCTTCAATCACAATGATGATGGCTGGTCTGAGACTCTTCCAGATGCCACTCTGCTAGTCTTCTCAATTTTTTGTTTGTTTGTTTCTTTCTTTTTGTTTTTTTTTCTTTCTTTCTTTTTTCTTTTTTTTTTTCTTTTTTTTTTTTTTTTTTTTTTTTTGCTTTTGCTTTAGAGACAAGGTTTCTTTGTGCAGCCCTGGCTGTCCTGGAACTCACCCTATATCTGAAGCTGGCTTCAAACTCAGAGATCTGCCAACCTCAGCCTCCTGAATGCTGGCATTAAAGGCATGCACTGCCACACCCGGATTAGGCTTCTCAATTTTATCTTGATCTCGCCTTCTGTGCTACACCAGCCCCTGTGCTCATGGCCTTTAACCCACTATCCTGTTCTTAGTTGTAATCTTGTTACATAAGAATACTCTTTATAGGACCTCAAACTCTTTAGGAACAGTGGGTCACACTTTCAACTTCTTGTAATAATCCTCAAGTAGAAAATTCCCAAACCCTCTTTTCCCTACTAACCCTTTCCCAGGACTCCAGAAAATGAGTCAGTGTGTTTAGCTAACAGACGTTACTGGTCTCAGTGTCTTCCCTCAAAGTTTCCCCGTACAGTTCTTACACCCCATGGCTGGAGAGACAGCTCAGAGGTTAAGAGTTCTTACACCACACAGGTTTGTTGTTTTTGAAGATTTAGCCCACTTACTTATATTCTGAAGTGTTGATACACTAACTACTTTTCATTGCTGTGACAATACCTGACAAAAGTCACCTAAACAAAGAAGGTTTTATTTTTGGCCTGCCATTTGAGCAATGGTTATCACCCACATTTAGGGAAGATCTTCCCTCTTCATTGAAAATTCTCTGAAAGTATCATAGACCTGCCCAGAGTTTGTAACGTAGATGATTCTACATCCCAGGGGCCATGTTTCTCTAGAGCTAGCCTGAAAAGGCTTGTTTTTTCCTACTGTGGTTCCCCCTAACTATCCCAGTAGATGGATCCATTGGGTTTTCGAGGTCTTCTAGAATACTTCTTGAACTGTTGGGTGGCAACCTGATGAGGTGCATTGGAAAGAAATCTTGGAAGGAGCGGGTATAAGAGAAAGGGGAGGGCTTCCAATTAAAACAAGCATAAGAGAAGGTATGGACGTGTGAAACACCTTGACACAATAGTAGGGCTGTATTCTGTTCAGCATGCTCTAGTAAGAGGTGAGCGTGAGGTAATGGAAGGACTGAATGTCTGAAACAGATGGGGCTTGGTCACAATGACTCATGTGTGCTAACCTGGCAGGTCTGAACAGTAAGTTATAGTAAACCACTGAGGATGGAAAGTAAGGAAGTGACATTAGATGAATAATTCAAACACACTTTCTCTGTCACCAGGTGTTGAGAACCATCTTGACGTTGTCCGGAGGATAGACAAGACCCCTCCACTTACTCTATTAGGCAACTAGATTGAAATGAAAGTAGTGAGGGACTAAACCAAGGCAATATCCAAAGGCACAGCGATGCTACTTTCTTGGTGAGAGTTGAGAGTGAAGAGATGTGTTGTGCGAACCAGGAAGTCTGGAATGTATGGTAGTTACTTGGATACTATCTGTGTTGTGTTTCTATGGTATTAACAGCTTTGCCTTTTGTGGTTCTTCTTGTTGGGTTGCTGTGATGCTTCTCAAAGTGGCGCTGCTGATTATATTCCCAACAACACCCATGTGCAGTTTTTAATACATAGGATTTGTTCCTAAGACTTTACAACTTTTTATCAAAATGGTCCATAAAATGTAATGGCATGTTGTTATTTTTCATTTATGGATTCCTGAACTTGCTATTTCCTTTTCGGCTTTGACTATGAAGAGATTGTGCATACTACTACAAAATGTTGACATTCTCTGACACTAGAGAAAAATAAGGCAGAAGGAGGCAGAAGGATAATATGATGCACTGGGCTCAATTATGTCCTCACACTCATTTAGGTTTGGAATGAAGTGCACAGACACAAACTATACTCATATCCCTGTCTATATAAGGTAAAATTCCATAGTCAATCTGTTCAAAATGTGGTCAGCTGCAGCCACATACCCTTGCTCCATAGCTTGTAAGAAAAGCTAACTCTCTGGTCCTACCTCAGGCAATTGACTCAGTATTTGCATTTTATAAAAAGACTCTGATATGAGCCATCTGAACATTAAAGCTTTGGAATCACTTTGCCAGAGCATGTAAAGAAAAAAAATCAATTAAATGATTCCTAATGACACTCTGCTATAGTCACAGATTGGTGTATATCCAGTCATCGTCATCAGAGAGGCTTCCTCCAGCATCAGATGGGAGCAGGTACAGAGATCCTTAGGCAATCATTTGGAGAGTGAGAGAAGAAGTCTAAATTGGAGAGCTCCATCAGGTCTCTCCTCTCAGATAGCAGGGAAGCCTGCAGAAGAGGGGAAGAAAAGACTGTAGGAGCTGGAGGCGATGGAGAACACCAGGACGTGGAGGACATGGTCCACTGAATCAACTCAGCAGGGCTCACATGGGCTCACAGAGACTGAAACAGTAAGCATGGGGCCATGTCTGTATCAGGTATATGCAGTGACAGGTATTTTGGTGATTTTGTGGGACTCTTAACAGTGGAAATGACTTTATGGCCTGCTCTTGAGACTTTTCCCCTTCTATTGAGTTGTATTGTCCAGCCTTGATATGGACTTTTGTTTTCTTTGTATTGTTGTATCATTATTTTTTCTATTTGGCTGTCCTTTCTTGGAAACCTACTCTTTTCTAAAGAGGAAATGGAAGTGGAATGTGTCCTGGAGAGAGGTAGAATAGGGGGAGCTGGGAGGAGGGAAGGCAAGAGAAATTATCTGGGGACATATTGTATAAGAGAAGAATAGATTTTTTAATAAAAAAATTAGTAATTTTTAATTATTTGAAACCAAAATATAATTACATCATTTCACTCTTCTCTTCCCTCCTTTTAGCCCCTCCCATTCATAGCCTCTTTGATCCTTCTCAAATTCATGGCCTCATTTCTTTGTCTGTGTACACACACACACACACACACACACACACACACACACACACAACCTGATCAGTCCATATAAAGTTACTTATATGTATATGATTTCAAGTCTAACCATTGAATAAACCAACTGGGGCTCTTCCCTGAGGAACTCTTTCTCCCCTTCTTAGGATTCTTTAGTTGCCTGTAGCTCTTTGTTTAGGGTTGGGCCCCTTTGTTTAGGTCTTGGTTCAGCAGCCATCGTGGTTGAGTTCTCAGGGGCGTAGCTTCCCCAACCTTTCTAGAGGACACAGTTTCACCAGGGGCTTCCTGTTCCTCTAACTCTTGGAATCCTTTTTCACCCTCTTCCACGATGTTTCCTTTGCCTTAGGAGAAGGATATGTGTTATAGATAGGAAGTCAAATTTTTGTCTCGAGCATTAACAAGTCTCCACTGGAGCAATGCACCTTTTCAGTTCCTTTTCAATATCTCATGGGAAGAAAAAGAGTGGATGCAAAGAGAGACGGCAAAGCAGATGAGGGTCTCTGCTCCTTATGGAGTCAGTTTTCTTAGGCCGACATCTGGCTTCACCACTAGTTCCTTATGTGACTGTGGAGAGATGCTTAAGCTTTTCACAGACTAATGTGTTCATCTGAAAGTAAATTATGAACTCTTACCTCACAAGGTTGTTGTGTGGACCAAATGAAATGGGGTGTGTAAAGTAGTTAGCTCAGCTCCTTATTTACAGGAAACCCATAAATATTAGTTATTTCATAAAGCCGCCCTTAAGATCTTTCCTACAATGTGGGTTTATTTGATGCCTTGATAGAAAGGACATCAAATCATTCTGCTCAAGTGGACAATGTTGCTGTCTTAGACGGCACCATGAGAATATCTGAAGCTAATTCTCAGAGAAGATACAACTTTGATGTGGTGGTATTTTTAAAAATGCATTTAGAATCTCTACATTATCACTCAGAAGTATTTTATCCTAGAGTCCTTTAAGAAAAATGAAATTCTCTTATTTCTCATACATCCTCAGTGGCCTATGCAGAAAAAATTATTCCCTGTTCCCTTAGAGAAATCCTGAATTTGAATGGTTTCCTTTCCTGTTTCTGTCCATTTTGTTTTATGCTGTTTGGTGTCTGTGTCCTGGTAAGTCCTGGAGTCATGTTACTGTAAGCACTGAGTGACTGACCTAGCCATTGTTTATGACTCTTGTCCCTCTCTGAGGCAAGCAGCATGTCAGCAAACAGCATCACTGCATTGAACACTGAACTTGCACACAAACAAACCCAAACAAAACAAAACAAAAAAAAAAACCACGCTACAAAACCTCCATTTTTATGAGCTTTAAGAACTTGTCTGATTAAATCTGTTATTACCCACACATTTTTAAAAAGCCATGTATTATTTCCTGGCAAGCATTTGAAACGAGAGGGGACCACGCTATGGAGGGTGGGATAAAGCTGGAGAAATTGGCTCCAGATTGTATTTACTTCTTATTACAGAGCTCAGCATCTTTATGTTCCCTCATCAACAAAAAGACTCACCCCACACGCGCATACACTCTTGGTGCTCTCTGTTTATGTTCACCTGCTACTCAATTAACACCCCATCAAAACGCACGCTTGCTGGGGGTTTATTGTTGGACCACTGCATTGCAGCCTTTAACCCCCTCTCTCACCTACATTACACAGAGTTAGAAACAGTCCCCTGACTGTGCTTAGAAAACACGTCTTTTCATTTGGTGTTTGTGTAAGGTTTTTCTTGGGCGAATTACCCTGGGTGTTCATAACGCTGTAACTGAATCTACATGTGTCTGACATTTATTGCCTTCCATACGACTGTACGACTCACTTTTCTCTTTTAACTGTGACTGCTGACATGCTACATAAAATAAACTTTAAATATTACCTATAAATTAATTAACATTTTCCTTGAATTAGGAAAAGCCAATGAAGGCTTAACAACATTGACCTGGTGTATTTAGAAAGCCTAATTGGACTGAATGCGAATGACAAAGGAATTAATTTTACTCAGTTTTGTTTTTTCATTCATTGTACTTATGTTTATATTAATCAACCAAGAGATATTCATATGTAGAAAGTTAAGGAATTATAATAAATTTCAAGGAAAAAAAACTTGTAACTCCCACTTAAAATTATTTCACTGATTCCATATTTACAATTATTTTGTTTTTCTTAAATATATAAATAACTATTAACTCTGTGTGTGTGTTTGTGTGTGCATGTGTGTGTGTGTGTGTGTGTGTTTCTAGAGACTGAAATCATGCATGCCAGAAAATATTGCTCCCATACCACATTCCTAGCCCCTATTAATTCTTATATATAAAGAATATAGCTCTGCATTATATACAAGTTTGTAAGTATTGTGCTTTCATATATAAATAAGGATTTTGTGGATATACTATTTTCTTTTATTTTTAATTTTAATTTTATTAATTTATTCAGATTACAACTCAATTGTTATCCCATTCCTTGTATCCTCCCATTCCTCCCTCCCTCCTTTCTGCTTTCACTCTATTCCCCTCCCGTAGGTCTAAGACTGAGGGGATATACTATTTTATATACATGTACTTTTATATAAAATATGGTTACTGAGTCTATATTTTTACACATTTTATATCCTGTTTTCACTACTCATATCCTATGTGATGGTTAGTTTCATGTCAACTTGACACAAGTGAGAGTCACTTTGTAATAGGGAGTCTCATAAGATAATATTTCTACCAGACTGACCTTAGGGTAAACTTGGAGGTCCCTCCTTCCCTCCCTCCCTCTCTTCCTCCCTTCTTTCTTCTCTCCCTCCCTTCTTCCTTTCATGTTGGTTTGAGTAAGAACAATCCATAGGCTCATATACTTGAATTGTTAGTCACCAGGGAATGGAATTATTTGAAATGATTAGAGGGATTAGGAGGTGTGGCCCTTTGGGGGAAAATGTGTCACTAAGGGTGAGCTTTGGGGTTTCAAAAGCCCATGCCAGGCCAGAATCTCAGTGTCTCTGTGTTTCTGTGTCTGTCTGTCTCTCTGTCTCTGTCTGTCTCTGTCTGTGTCTCTGTCTCTCTGTCTGTGTCTCTGTGTCTCTGTCTCTCTCTCCTCTCTCTCTCTCTCTCTCTCTCTCTCTCTCTCTCTCTCTCTCTCTCTCCTCTCTCTGTGTCTGTCTGTCTGTCTGTCTGTCTGTCTCTCTCTCTCCCCCCCCCCCCGCCTATGGATCAGGTTATAAGTCTCAACTACTGCCTCAGCCCTTGCCTCAGTGCCGCCATGTTGCACATCGGGATGACAATGGACTAAACCTCTGAAACTGAAAGCACTTAAATGCTTTTTCTTGTAATTGGTTCCTTGGGGATGGTGTCTTTTCACAGAAAGACACTTTGGTTTTTTTTTGTTTGTTTTGTTTTTGTTTTTTCTTCAGGTTTGGCCAAATATCCAGTCTGCGTTTTAGTTTTATTAAGTTATAATATAATTTTTGATTGATGGATGATGTGGGAAGGCCTAGTCACTGTGGGTGGTGTTAGCCCTAGGCTGGTGATTCTGAGCAAGCCAGTAGGAAACACTCCTCCATGGCATTTGTATCAGCTCTTGCCTCTGGGTTCCTGCATTTAGTTCCTGCCACAGCTTCCCTCAGTGGTGGACTGTGATTTGAACTGTAAGTGGAAATAAACCCTTTCCTCCACTAGTGAGTTTAGGTCATGGTGTTTTATCACACCAGTAGAAACCTAACTAAGACGTCCTGTAAGCGTATGAATTTTGGTTCCCATTGTGACTTCATCACTCAGGGAAAGCTAAGATACTTGTCTAAAGCTATTTCCTCAAATGCAGGCAGTAACATTCTCATCTGCTTTATAAAATTGATGTCAAGGTTAAGAAAGGTATGTTTGGTGCCCGCCATAGTGTGTTAATTAGCTTTTCAGCACTATCACAGGAACATAGATGACTATCTTCTTAGGGAAGAAAAAAAAAAAAACATGTCTTCGTCAGTGTGTTAGATGTCCCAGTCCTTGATCAGATACACCTACTGCTTTTTTGCCTTTGCTAGGGTTGCTGATTGGCTTTGTCTAGGAGTATGAGGCAGGGGAAAATTGATCATGTCCTGGCTGAAAGCAATGGAGAGGAAGAAGGAGCTAGGGTCTCATATCCCCCTTAAGGACGAGCAAGCACCTCTTAAAGACTTACCATCTCGAGCATCCGTTCACTTCAGTGTTGTCTAGTTGGTCTTAGATAACCTGCTTTCCCTTTGTCTGTTTCTTAGTTCCTTCTCTCAGTCTCTTCCAGTGCCATTCACTTTTGTATGCTGTCAGAGATTCTCAGAAGCTGCATTTCAAGTTTGTTCTGATTCCTGCTCCAAATTCAAAGTTTACCTTAATTTTTCTTGGAGGTGGAACAGGAAGGTAGACTGATTCAGCAGCTAATAGCACAATTCACAGTAATATTTCTGCTGCTGTGTCATGGTGTGATCTGTTTGGACCACTGCAGAAAGACATACTTGATGTCCTGTGTCCATTTCTCTTAGTCCTCATTCATTGGCTAGGGCCTTTTCTGTCTTATCTGTTGGTTTAAAATTACTTCTTAAAAAAAAGATTTAATTGTATCTGTCTGTCTGTCAAATTTATTTGTGTGTGTGTGTGTGTGTGTGTGTGTGTGTGCATTCATCTGTGTACATGTGTGTCTGCATGTCTGTGTTTCTGCTCATGAATGCAGGTATTAGTAGAGGCAGAGAAGGCAATTGAATTCTGAAACTGCAGTTAAAGGTAGTAGTGTGCTGCCTACTGTAGGTACTGGAGATTGAACTTGATGCTTTGTAAGAATACAACGCTTCTGCCTTAACTGATAAGCAATCTCTTCAGCTGCCTAAATTTTTGGTTGCTGTCATAGAAACATTGTTACAAAGCCCAAACTTTTATATCTATGCATTTCTTTGTTTGAATGAAAATAGAAATATGGATCCATTCAATTACTTGGCAATTATTGGTTGTTTTTTCCAATTCCTCTGGGGGATGGGGCTTGGACTGAGTAGATAACAATGCACCTGGTCTATCAAATAATCAACATGGATCAATTTAAGGAAAAGACCCAGTAACTGTCATTGTTGCTGATTATAAGAGTCAGAAGGGACTGAGCAAGGAAATCTTCTATTTTCTTTCTTTTCTTCCTTCCTTCCTTCCTTCCTTCCTTTCTTCTTTTGGTGCTGGGTAAACTTTTCCCATTTTGTTCATTTTATTGTTAGAACAAATTTCTTCAGGTGTAACAATAGCATTCTCTCCATGATTTGATTTGGGAGTTCGTCTGAGGCACTTTGCTTCATTTTATTTTTATAGTAGGAAACTTGAATTACCCTTTAAAGGATAACATGAAATTGAAAAATATTGTTTGTATTTTTATTTCTGACAAGTATTGATTTTTAATATAAAAACTTATATTTTAAAAAATGTATTTTTAATTTATATATTCGCTTTACATCCTGATTGTGGCCCCCTTCCTCCTCTCCTCCAGGTCTATCCCTCCCATCCTGTTCCCTCATCACCCCTCCGTTTATCCTCATAAAAGGGAAGACCCCTCAACTCACCTTAACACATAAATTTGCATCAGGACTGAGCTCCTCCTTTTACAATGACTCTCTGTTCTAGAGCTTTCAGGTGTGCTTTTAAATTGCTGGTATGAGAACGCTCCAATTTCTTTATAAAGGCACTTAATGCTATGAAATTTCCCTTAGCACTGCTTTCATGGTGTCCCATAAGTTTGGGTATATTGTCCATCCATTTTCATTGACTTATAGAAAGTCTTTAATTTCTTTCTTCATTTCTTCCCTGACCCAGTGGTCACTGGTCAGAGAGTTATTCAGTTTCCATGAGTTTGTAGTTTTTCTCTTGTTTTTGTTGTTGTCGAAGTCCAGCTTTACTCCATGGAAGTCTGATAAAATACAAGGGGTTATTTCAATTTTATTGTATTTGTTGAGGTTTGCTTTCTGACCAAGCATATGGTCAGTTTTGGAGAAAGTTCCAAGAGGTGCTGAGAAGAAGGCGTATTCCTTTGTGTTTCGGTGAAATGTTCTGTATATGTCTGTTAGGTCCATTTGGCTCATGGCATCTGTTAGTTATTACTTCTCTGTTTAGTTTCTGTCTCAGTGACCTGTTCTTTGGTGAGAGTGGGGTGTTGAAATCTCCCACTATTAATGTGTGGGCATCAATGTATGATTAAACCTTTAGTAATGTTACTTTTACAAATGTGGGTGCTCTTGTATTTTGGGCACAGACATTCAGAATAGAGATGTCATCTTGGTGGGTTCTCCCTTTAATGGGTATGACATGTCCTTCCTCATCTCTTTTTATTAATTTTGGTTGAAAATATACTTTATAGATCTTGGAATGGCTACTCCAGCTTGTTTTTTGTGTGCATTTGTTTGGAAAACCTTTTTCCAGTTCTTTACTCTGAGGTAATATCTATTTTTTTTTTGCTGAGGTGTGTTTCTTGTATGCAGCAGAATGATGCGTCCTGTTTTCACATCGATTCTGTTAGCCCATGTCTTTTTATTGAGGAGTTAAATTCATTGATATTGAGAGATATTAATGACCAATGATTTCTAGTTCTGTTATTTTGATCTTGGTGGTTGTAGTGTGCTTGTATGTTTCTCTTCTGTAGGTTTTCTGTAGTGGAGTTATTTATTTCCTGTCTTTTCTTGGGTTTGGTTAACCTCTATTTGTTAGAGTTTTCTTCTAGTATCTTTTGCAGAGCTGGGTTTGTGCACAGACATTGCTTAAATTTGGTTTTGTTATGGAAAGTCTTGTTTTCTCCATCTATGGTAATTGAAAGTTGTGCTAGGTATAGTAGTCTGAGCTGACATCTGTGATCTCTTAAGGTCTTCAAGACATCAGAACAGGCTCTTCTGGCATTTAGAGTCTCTGTTGACAAGTCAAGGGTGATTCTGTAGGTTTGCCTTTATGTATTACTTGGCTTTTTTCTCTTGCTGCTTTTAATATTTTTTCTTTGCTCTGTACATTTAGTGTTTTGATTATTATGTGGCAGGAAGACTTTCTCTTCTGATCTAATCTATTTTGTACTCTGTAGGCCTCTTGTATGTCTATAGGCATCTTTTTCTTTAGCTTAGGAAACTTTTCTTCTATGATTTTGTTGAAAATATTTTCTGGTCCTTGGACCCTGGAATCTCCTCTTTCTTCTATTCCTAGTATTCTTAGGTTTCATCTTTTCATAGTATCCTTGATTTCTTGCATGTTTTGAGTGAGGATTTTTTTAGATTTAGCATTTTTCACAAATGTATCAGTTTCTTTTGTATCTCCTACACCTGAGATATCCCCTCCATCTCTTGTATTCTGTTGGTGATGCTTACCTCTGTCGCTCCTGTCTTCTTTCCTAAGTTTTACATCTCCAGGATTTTCTCAGTTTGTGTTTTCTTTATTGTTCCTATTTCCATTTTTAAAGTCTTGAACCATTTTATTTATTTCCTTCACCTGTTTGTATTTTCTTGTATTCTTTAAGTGACTTACTTATTCATTTCTACTTTAAGGGCCTGTATCTGCTTGCTTTTATTTTCCTATATTTCTTTATGGGATTTATTATTTCCTCTTTAAAGGCTCTCATCATCGTCATAAGCATATATTTAAGATAATTTTCTTGTGATCCAGTTGTGTTAGGGTACCTAGGGATGCTTGCAGTTGGATAACTAGATTCTGGAGGTGCCATATTGTCTTTGCTTTTGTTGATTGTGTTCTCATGCTAGCCTTTACCCATCCAATTGTCTCTGTGTTGCATAGTTGTTCCTGGTGCCCACTGGATTTCTCGAGGATACAGGAAGAACCCTAGGCAGGAGGCTGGATGTTCCCTGTAGCAGCTTTTCTTGGGATGGAAGGCATGGTTGTAGAATGGCCACTGAGTCTTAGGGAATAGCTCGTCATTCTCTTTAGGTGGTTGTGGCCCAGTTAGAACCACAGGCAGTGGGTTAGAGTGGCGATGTCTAGTCTGTATGATGCTAAGGACCACCAGGTCGCCTCAGGAACTTAGGATCCCTCCTCTTGCCAGAGGAATTCCCAGAATTAATGGCTCTGCCACTTGCTCTCTCTGTGGTCTCTAAGCTCAAGCTGCACAGACAGTGTGAGCACTGGTCATCGTCACTTTGGAGTGAGATCCTGTATGCTCCTGAGGTCTAGCCAGTCTCCTCTAGGGAAATGCGTAGAGTCATGGACTGGGATGGGACCAATTCTCTGCATCCCAGGAAATGGCTGTCCAGAGACTGGAACCATTTGATGCCGGCATCCTTGGGTTCTCTTGTCATCTGGGAAACACAGACACTGGCTTCTTGGAGTCCGCAGCAAGTCCTCTCGCTCCCTCTGCAGTCACTGCTGTTCTGCAACTCAAAAACTGAACCATGCAAGCTGGGCACCACCACCTTGGTTCTCAAACCGCTCTATCTTAAGTATAGTTTTATTAACATTTTTATCTCTACTTTTTAAATACGTTTGACTTCCTAATTTATAGATTGATGACAGAAAAAAAGCTTAAAATAATCTCTTGGTACTATCAAGTATTGTGATACTTTAAATCCAACACATCATGCTTCCAAGTGGAATATTACCAGAAGTATTTCTAAGGTTCTGTCAAGGTCCCTGTTTTTCTTTGTCTTTGTATTTGTGTATATTGGGGATGGTGGCGGTGGTGGGTGATGGTGCATATATGTGTTCATGTGATGTATATGCCAGTGAATGTAGGTGTGCATGCAGTTCTGCGGAAGTCAAAGGTCAATATTTGTATTCTTACCTAATCATTCTCCACCTTATGGTGAGTGTATTGCTTTTATGTTAAATCTAAACTCAGATCCCATATCTCTTCCATCCCTATCAGTACCCACTGATCACTATCAGCCCTTCTTCTAGATTATGATTTTTTTTGTTTTGTTCTGTAACCCACTTATTTTAACCAGGATCATCTGTATGAGCACTGGTTTGGAACTACTCACTGGAACCTGGTGAGTTCAGCAGTAAAAACACAAATAAATGCAATGAGTGACTCCTCATAAATCTATCACTAGCAAATAGTTCAGGAATGAGTAGTGGGCCTTGTGTGCCATTTCTGCATCCATGATAGGACCACTATAGTGCAGACTCAGTTCTAGTATCCTCAATTGATATGCCTTTATTATAGCAATGGCGGTGTCATGCCCAGATGATGACAATTTCCAGTGCTCCCCCTTTGTTCTTTCTTTTTTACTTTTGGAATGTTCCCTGAGCTTCTGCGGTGGTATACGTGCTTTACCTAGGGCTAAGTATTCATCTTTTATTTATTCTCAAGATTTTGCACAGCAATGAGTCTCTGTGTGTCTCACCAAGCACTAGAAAGAGAAGCTTATTGGATTGAGGCTGAGAATAGCATTGACTACAGATGTAAATACTTAGAAAGAGGTTTGATGCTATGTCAATTTAAGCAAATGATGGTGTTTTGACTAGGTATATAGTACCAGGCATTGATTCCTTCTCATGGAGTTGGCCTAGAATGCAATCATAGAGTGATTGGTAACTCTCCTAGCAGTAGTGCCATTATTACACAAGTAGGCATGGCTTGCATAGAAGATATTTCTTATAGTTAATTGAGTTTACAGCTGGGTACAATCAATAATACCTCTCCCACCCCCATCATCTGGTATACCATCTTCTGGGACTAGGAAAGCATGCAGCAGGAAGAAGCTTTCAGCTCAGTTCCAGCTTGCAGAATACACAGAGAGTAATTTCAATGACAACTTGGAATGTGGATTATGATCCATTAGGTATGAGTAAGCTACTGTCTTTAATAAAATATATTAACTTAAATAGGTGTCATCGACACATGGTTTCATTTCACTTTTTGCAGAACTTAAGATACATGTAGTTCAAAGGTATTGAATGATTTGACATGGTCATTTCATGAAGCAGAAATCATGTTTGAGCCTTTGAGTCATCACATGAATTGAGGCAGGAACAGGACAAGCTGAGGACTTTCAGTTCCTTTCTGAGAATGAAGTACGCTTTCTGTACATTGAAATTAGCCACTGGCTATAATAGCTGTGTTTCGTGGTGTGCGCTGAGGTAAGCAGAACTTAACAGATTCACGTAACAGACTCTGGGCGATCAGAACGGGAACAAATGAAGCGTGCCATTTCTTTTTATTGTACATCTGCTCTTTCATCTCTGTGTTCTTTAAAAATAAACTGCTCTTTCAATAAAACCACCTTATGATGAAGTTTACTATGTTTCCATAATATTATGGTGCAAATATTTCTTTACAGACAGATTGGAGTAAGCAGAGGCAACATCACAGCTGAGTTTTCTTTTTCGTTTTTTCTACTTCTGAACTTTTCAAATACAGGTGGGAGTTGCTTCATATCTATATAACTCAAGCAAGCACATGGGGATTCAGCATATTTTGCCACCTTGAAAAAAAGCTTTTGTTACTATCTTTAGTGCCTAAGAGGTAGTAAAGTATAGACTTTTATTGCCTGCTGGGACTCATTTGTTTGGGTTTGATTTCTTCATCACCATGATGTGATTATCTTAAAACTTTGTTTAATAAATATATCAAAGAGGCCATGCCTTTACCTACCTTACAATTAATTATATATGTGCACACACACACACACACACACAAGTATGCAGTTATATTTGTAAATATTAAAGTTAATTTTGAATATGTTTACTAATCTAGTAATCCATATCTTACACACTAGTCACCTGTTTGTCTTAGGATGGAATTGTGGCAGAAGTTGATATGAACAGTAGACCATTGGATGGCCTCTTTCTTCTGGCTAGTATTTTTATGTGGTATATCTCTGCAAGCCAGAGAGTTTTAATCAAATGGAGCAGGTATTGGGCAATAATATTATGTTCCAGTTGCTTTTTTAAATTACATTTTGCTGGGTTTGGGGGCAGCAGGTGAAAAATGACGAATTTAGTGAGGAAGTAAAATAAGACTGAGAAGGGTGAGGCAGTCCTCTGGACGGCAAAGTGGTTTTTATAATCTCATTATAAAGAGTGTGGTTAATATGGTATTCTCGGTTAAACTGGAAGCTGTAATTCTTAACAGAGAGATAATGGACAATGAGGAACCCTAAATTTAATTAATATTGAAGTGTTTGCTTCTATATCTGATATTGATGTGCTATTAATGGACATGAAAATAATGAAATACTTAATAATAGGTATGGTGATATACATATATATATACAGGCTGATTTCTTCAATGGAATAAGAGAATAGAAATTGTAATTACTTTGATTTTTTGAGAATCTTGATTGGACCAGTCCTAGGGTACTTAATTTTGGTAATAACATTTTAAGTGTCTCTGAAGTTTTAATTACACCATATGAAGACCCTTAATTAAACTCACAAGAAAAAATAATTATTTGCATCTCCTATAATGTCCAGTACTATTTAATTGTTGGCATGTGAATCAATAGAACAAGATGCCTGATTATCTAAAGGTAATTATTAATTACTTAGTATTGACAATTATGCTAAATCCCGGTTTGAAGAGTATATATTGTAGAATTTATGTACTGTCTTTGAATAGAGCTTAGGGTGTTATTTAGACTTGGCTTCTGTATATGTAGTGTTGATTCTATTGAAATGCATATGTCGCTTTGATTACTCTTTGAGTGGTAAGGATGAATGACTGGTATCTACCAAGGCCATGTTGAGCAACCAGACCCTGTTCAATCTAGCTAATTATTTCTGACATTCCAATTGTCTCTAATTCTACTGGCCCCACTCTAATCAGTTTTCAACTTTTGGACCGTTTGTTTTGTTCCTGTCTCCCAAAAGCTTATTGACTCTATTCACTGCATTATAATTTCTATTAAGTGTCCACACACAAATATGCATTTCAAACATGAAAATATGCATTAATATGACATTGATGCCACTTGTTTAAAATTTTCCTGCTGGCTCAAAACTCAAGACAAAGCAATATAACCAAACCTTTGAATATGAGAAATGTGTCTATAGCATCCTTATTGTTCTCTTTTGCCAATGTGAGAGCCTTGCTTTTATCAAATCCCTCTCCTCAAGACTCAGTGAACTATGGGAAGAGAAAGCAGAAAGACTATAAGAGCCATAGAGGATGAATTACAGACACAAAAGGACAGACACACACAGGAACTTACAGAGAATGTGGAAACGTACACCTGGTACATCTTTCTATCAGAAGGCCTGATAGTATCAGATATTGAAAACTGTTGTTGTAGACTAGAGTATAGTCTAATGCTACAGCCCTTGATTACTGTGGGAGAGCATCAAATTTGGTTCTCAGTCATGAAAAAGATATTGTCAAATGGGCAGTCTCCAGATATGATTTTCTCAATGGAAAAAAAACCCCGCAAGCCATAATTAGCAGTTTACCTTAAAATATATAGGTTTGTGTTCAAAATCAGTAACTAAAAATAATTAAAGGTATAAATTTGGGTGATTTTATTAGAATTAAAAATGCATATTTTAGACATTTTAGTTTTATCAACTTGGAACAAGTTTCTAAATATAAACCTCGATCATCAGATGATAATTACTTCCCTTAAGTCAACAAAGTATCAGAGGCAAAAGTATGGTATTATCTTTGCATTCAGATAGATTTGTAAATTATGTTCCTTGTGTATTTCTACTAGCCATTAACTACTCTAGTGGAGTACAAGAGACTGTGTTCCCCTGAAACTTTATAAATGAAGGGAAGATTCCACTTTACTCCAAAATGAAGCTATTTTCTCATCAAGCAGGCCTACACCCTTTGATTTCCTGCTTCTAATTAATGTCAAGCACACCAAACTTGGTTTTTAAGTTGACCACTCTGGGGCTTATGCTCTAGAAGACAGAATGGAGAATAGGACTTGGCTCTTACATTGGAAAAATCTAGGCTTACATCCTGCCTACCTTATAGTGAAAGCTTAGTAAGGCTTTTAATTGTCTGCACTTCAAAAAACTTATTCAAACAGCAGCGTCACAAATGTCTAAGTCATAGAACTGTTTGGGATTCTCTGAGCTATTACATATGGGACCAGGAGAGCAGAAATGGCATTGTCTTTCATCTTCCACTTTCTTTACTAAATGCAGAGGAAACTTCTTAGGGATTGGTCTGATGATGCACGTTCAATTGTCAAATACTGGCTCTCAAGATGTGGTTACAGCCCAGACCAGAACGTTCTCACATACATCAAGTGCTGTTGGTTAAACTTTGCTGGCCAATATTCTCTGGCTGGTTAAATAAAGTTGTTGATAGCCTAAAGATGGGCAGAGCTTAGGTTCCCAGGCTTGGGTGTCAGACTGAGGATCATGAGGCAAGAGGGAAAGGCAGAGAGAAGGTTTCCATGGGTCAGTATGGACCCTGAGCACATGGCCATGAGGGTTGGTCTGATGGAACAGAATCAGCCCAGGCAGGAGAAATTATGGTAACTAACTTGAGGTGTGTAACTGGGAAATAGCAAGATAGCTTAGAAGGCTGATATCTGCCAAGTTCTTGTGTCTTAAAGCTTTTATAAATATAAAAAGTCTCTGTCTCAATTGTTTGGGAACTAGCTGGGGTTGAGAAGCCCTCTAGAGTCTGTAATAATGTCTTACTGATGCTATTCTACTACAGGGGATGCCCCACATTGGATACTGCCTGTATCATGAAATTATTTCTCTGAGGGGTTAGTTCATCCCTTTTACTCTTTATATCTATTGGGGGTTATCTACTCCCACTTTCCCCCCATATTAGTTCCCTAGTGAATGATACAGAAACACTATATTTTATTATTAATCTGTAAGCACTATGCTGGGCAGGTTCTGAGCTATTCTAATGCTTTGAAACCCACATACACGTCTCTCACTTGACAATAATGATGACTCCTGGGAGGCTTCTGCTCCATCAGTCTGTCCTCAGGGTAAACGTCTTTTGGCCAAGTGCTCCTAGTCCATCCAGTCTAATGGAAAGCTCCTTCCTCTTCTCTTTGTTTCCTCCTTCTCCTTTCCTCCCTAGCTCATGGTCCTTCTGAGACTCCAAGTCTCCGTCTCAATTATTTGGGAACCAGCTGTGATAGAGAAGCCCTCTAGAGTCTGATGTCATGTTTTGTTGCTGCTACCCTACTGCAGGAGCTTTTCTATTTCTCTAGCGCACTGAAGTGAGTGTGCAACAATCCCTGTAAAACCCCAGAGCATTTGCTTAACAGATTAGGAATACATTTATAATAAGAAATGAATGAAAATTTAAATGGCACGTTAGTTGTATTTCCCAGTTGTACTTCTTTCTGTCACTGGCTCAGTAGGGTAAACATCAAACTACATGGTAAATTATATTAACTTTCAAATCAAACCCCTTGATTCACGTCCTGGTTCTCTTACTTGCTACGATAGATTTGGCACACACACCCCCCCATGCTTCTGATTTCTCATTTATAAAATGAAGATTATAGTGTCTGTCTCATAGAATCCTCATTAGGGTCTGTGTGACAATTTTGCACAGCATGACACAGGCATTGGCTCTTTAGTAAGCAATAATCATAATTATCTGTGTGTAATTGATAAAAAAAAAAAAAAACTCCAGAGAGTTTGAGACTTTATAGGGATGAAATGAATAAAGTAGGTCTAATTTATGGGTTAGATGATTACGCTCTAATTCTAAATCATATGAATTTTCCACTAAAGATATCTCTAATCCAGAAATTCCTAGATGAACCCCCATGTAAAGTTAAAATGATCACTGAGCATCATGTGTGTTGGTTGGCATTATTCTGGCTATGTGCACAGAGGAAGCATGAGAAGGAACATGTGCTCCTCATCTATCTAGCCTGTTGGCTTGAACCAAATGAAAGATTACATAATGTGCACTGAATGAATCAAGCAACCAATCAATGAATTTGTTTAGCATTTGACTTTCATGGTAATATTTTCAATGGTGTGTGTTACACTTTTTTTTTTGTAATAGTAGAAGCAATTAAAAATCTGTATGATTTTCTTGATGTAATATAAAAGAATACAAGATAAAGGATATCTTGGATCACTTTTTTAATGCACTGACATTGTTTTACCTTGTCATATGGCTATTTGTGGGGGGGGCACGGTATTGCATAAAGCAGATGAAGAGAAGTAAATTATTTCACTTGAGTTAAAGTCCTCTAACTACTTTAGAGAAATAGCTTTCCAGAAATTTATTATTGTTTCAGAAAAATTCTAGGTGGATAAAATAATTGCTACACAACCCTGAAGATCTGTCTTTTAACCTATGTAAAGGTAGAAGGAAAGAACTGATGGCAGAAAGTTGTCCTCTGACTCTCATGCATGCACTGTTGCATGTAGTGTACACACACACACACACACACACACACACACACACACACACCATTAATTACAACAACAGAAATAATAATAATAATAATAATAATAATAATAATAATAATAATAATAATAATTCAAAATTTATTAAGAAAAACCACATAGTTGGCCTTAGTAGATATTGCATTGAATCTAAAATTGAAGGGAGGAAATGAAAACAAGGAATAATTATGCATATATATGAAGCTACCATTATAAAACCCTCTACTTGGTATGTTAACCTTAAAACTTAAATAGAAATCTGAAAAGATAGCAAATGTATATTAGTCTTAGTTTTGCTGACTTGTTCTCAAATTTAAATCCTCTCTGGCACTTGTTATATTTTGAATTCATCTCTGAAAATTCATCTGCTGGAAATTTAATTTCTGATAGGATAGTGTTCACTTTTTTAATGAAAATTCATGAATGGACTCCTGTTGTTGTTGCAAGAGTAGATCAACTAGTGTGTGTGAGTGTGTAAATGTGTGTTTGAGTGCATGTGAGTGTGTGTGCATGTGCGTGAGTGTGAGAGTTTGTGTGTGCATGTGTGAGTTTGTGTGTGTGGGTGTGTGTGTGGGGGTATGTGGGGGTGTGGGGGTGTGGGTGTGTGTGTATTATAAAACTGAGTTCTTATGCTTGCTATCTCCTGCCCCTTTTAATTCCCTCAATGGAGTGAGGTAAGATGAAGATCCTTGTCATATGGGCCATGCTCTTGAATTTCCTAGCCTCCAGACTTACTAGAAATAGACTTAATGTTTTTATAAATTTCCCAGTCAGCGATACTATTATAAAAATTTTTTTAAAGCCTGTAATCTATTTAGTGTGTTTAATAGCTTGGATTTCTTTTAATAACCATTGTGAATTTTGGTTCTATCACTAATATATTTTGAGCAATGATAATTAGGAAAAAAGGAGCAGCAAGCTGGGGAAAGTGATTGAGAAAAGAGATTGAACAATGGTTGTCAGGGAGAAGATATGAGGATGATGGCAGTCCCCTCCGAGGCCTGAAAGGTCTTGTTTGAGGACCTGGGATATTAGACTTGGACACAACCAAGTGCTGAAGTTGAGGGATGAGCAACTTAATTGCTGGAGTGGATCCCAAAGAAAAGAACTCAGCAGCAGGTCAAGGCAGTAGGCATGCAAGAGCTACCCAGGATGGCAATCTTTTAAATACTTTTTTTTCTTATATTAAAATAAAAAAATATATATAACTATATCACTTCCTTGCTTTTCTGCTTTTCCTCCAAGGCTTCCTCTAATCCCCTCCTTCTAAAATATTGAATGGATCTAACACTATGGGGCATGAGCCACGGTCACTCTGGGGGTTTTTGTTTGGAGGAGTGGGTAGTTAGAAACAGTATGGCGATAAGCAGTATAGAAGAGGAGGAGCTGCTAAGGAGGAGGGAGAACATTAGTTTGTGGCATAAAATAACTGTGTAACATTTATTTGCTCAGTCACTGTCATGCATAAGGCACTAGTCTTTTGATGAGTTTAGAGTCTTAATTTCAATCTTAAATAAATTTTCCAATCTACAGAGGAGGAAGTTGTGAGCCAGGGCATGATTCAGTGGAAATTGCCCGCTTTTGTGAACTGAAACCTTCCTTTTGCATTTGTCCTTAACTGACTATTTACAGAAATCACAATAGTAAATAAGGCATAATCCTGCAGTTTAAAGTTGGAAATACCATCTAAATTTGGTCATAAAATTTAAATAGGCACTTAAGGTGTGGCTTTATGAATTAAAAATCTTCTACAGTATCTCTAAAGAGGTAAAACTATCATTTCTCTATGGCATATATTTTATACACTAATTTTTACTTTCAGTAGCCCAAATTTTAAATTATTTTCATTAACTCAAGTACATTTAGTGATACAGTAAATCATATTTCTTGATGGCTGGAGTAGGAAGAAAAGGAATTTGTATTTTACATCATTAATCCACTTTAATGGATATATAATTTTGGTGGGCTTTTCATTGTTAGTAAAGCCAGACTTTCTGTGTAACCCATTTAAAATATTTGTATAGCTTAGAGTTGAAAGCTTCTTAAATTTGTTTTTGTATTTCAAGCTTTCTATATAAATGTATGTGCTACTAATTTTGAAGGAAGAACAAAGCCCCTGTGAGTTATATTGTAGACGTTAATGACATTGTTAAAATGATGACAGATTGCTTTAATGCTGGGTATGTAGTTAATTGGAGGAAGTCTAACAAAATGTGCCATTTCATATTACTTTAAAAAGTCAGTCAAGAGCCATCACCCACTTACAGTCGTGTCTTAACCCAAATCATAAAATATGTATAGTATTAAAACTGATAGAAATAGCAAGACACATGTATTCCCGCACTGTACATTCATCAAGACAACCCATTAAATACTATTTGTTAACCTTTAATTCAGATGTCTGCAATGAGATAATATAATGTAAAACACAAGTCATTGGAGGGCCGTAAAACTGTTTCTGCTACCGCTTTTATTAGCCTGCTGTTTGATGCTGGGTAGAGTTGCACCCTGAAGCAAGTCTTGTGTACAAGTTTACCATCAGTATATTATGGTACAAATTTAACCTATTAACTATGTGACAGGTGTTGTGTTTATTGCAAGAGCCCATGAAAACACAGACATGGCTGTTGACAAATGTCACCATACCCCTTGCAATTCAGAAGACCCATGGGGTTCTTAGCCCCACCCTGCAATTTGCATTACCTTAAACCTAGCTACCCAGAGGAGTTTAAATTTAATGTTTATGTTACCTAGAGTATTTTTAAAGGTGTGTAAATACACATAGGTATGTTTTGCATATATAAATAGGAAAACTGTTCTGGTAAAATCAGTTCATTTACCTGCATCCTCTCTTTTTCTACATAATGAATATTCTTGTGTATTAAACTATTTTACATTAGGGCTAATTATTATTATTTAATAGAAAATAATGATGATGAGACCAGTTCTATCTTCTCATGCTCACAAAAACTATCTATTCATGGTAAAAGCATTTAGATACCTAAGGCACCAGCCAAGGACAATACAGGAGGTAAACTTTAAACCCCTTCCCAGATCTAGCCAATGGTCACAATATTCTCCACAGTTGAGTGGAGAGTGTGATACGACTTTCTCACGTACTCTGGTGCCTCACATTTGACCATGTCCCCTGGAGGGGGAGACCTGGTGGCACTCAGAGGAAGGACAGCAAGTAGCCAAGAAGAGACTTGATACCCTATGAGAATATACAGGGGGACGTAATCCCCCTCAGGAACAGTCATAGGGGAGGGGAATAATGGGAAAATGGGGGGGGGGGAGGAATGGGAGGATACAAGGGATGGGATAAACATTGAGATGTAACAAGAATAAATTAATAAAAAAAAAAAAAAGAAAAAAAAAAGAATTTAGATACCACAATAACCTCCATTCTGTCAGTGGACAAGCCATCTCTTTCATGTGATCAACAGAGATTGAAAGTATTTTCTCATGTTCCTCCAATTACGGAAGTTCACAGAGTGGATGGATGCAAAATCTGTCACTGTTCAGGGACTTATACTGCCTCCAACACAGCAAAGAGACTGCACCCACTCCCAAACTTCATGTAAAGGCAGAAAATGCAGTTTATTTACTCTTTGTTTGCCTTCTCACTTCCCTAAAAGGTGATGAGCATTCTAAGAAATGTAACTTTTAATTAAGAATAAGTGAGGTGTGTGAGATGGCTCACCTATTAGGAACACTTACTACTTTTGCCAATGGTCAGGGTTCAGATAGCAGTATTGCCGTTAGTCAATTTAAAATTGCTTCTAGCCCCAGTTCCAGGAGACCTAATGTCCTCTTTTGGCCTCCACATGCACCTATACATACGTGTTCCACAGAAACTCATTTAGCTTCACATATAAAAACATTAAAAAAGAAGAGTAAGTTAACATAGCTAGACATCTACAAAGCATAGCCATTCTACTGGAAGCCATATTAGAGAAGACAGCAAAAGTAACTTTTCTTTGCACTGAAAAGAATATACTTTGAGCAGTTCTAAATATGTTTAGGTAAGAGACAGAGAACCTTGGGTAAATTTCCATATAATATATTTCCAATTCTCCACTCATATGAATATACACACACTCAGACATGCTTATATTTACACACACACACACACACACACACACACACACACACACACACACACTGACTTTAGTTACAATTCTTTAGATCTACAGGCCCAGTTATATTTCCTTAAGAAATCTATATCTAACATCACATCTTTCTCTGTTTGATGACTTTAAGACACAAGACCACTAATCCCCTAATCTTTGTGATGACCTCATATCTAAGAAGGTATATTTCTATACCTGTTCTATTTACTTCATGTAAAGATGTACGGGTTCCAAATAAGCTTATTATGGTAATTCTTAAGCTCATTTTCCTTTTTTCCTCAAAGTTGTGATTTTTACTATGGAAATTTTCAAGTTTTTAGGTCATATTTGGAACACATAAATGTCTGTGGACTTATTATCAAATAAGCCGTAGAATGTACGTAATCAAATATAAAAATTTACATTGAAATCCATTATTAACCCTCCCAGGGTTCCTTATCATTTATAATTACTTCTCTAAGATCATTTACAGTATTTATGCTGGTAAACAGTCATTTCTTCCAATTAAACTGGCTGTCTCCTGATACCTTCACCATGTTCTTAAAATAATGGTCTAGTTGCTATGTCTTTAATTAAGGTCCACCCTAATTTGGGCTGGATTTCTTATCAGAAAAGGGAAAGTACCATTGCTTCTCCTTTAACAATATATATCTTCCTGCCTCCAAACTTAACTAACTGAATACTTGAAAACTTTGAACAGGTTCAGTGACTTACCCACTGAAGCCATTTTGCTGAAATCCTCTTCTTTTGAGTGTTGACTAAATTTCCTACTGAATTATTATATTGATAGCCTGGCACAGTAAGAAAATGTGAAACTGTCTGTGCCAGTTTTCTGCTACAATATAGGAATTAACCCCAATGTTCACAAGCTCAGCCACACCTTCTTTACCACGGTTTCCGTGTCAGGGGTCTCCCAGGCTGTGAGGAATCAGTAACCAGAACTTATAGTGCAGGTCACCTGACTTTGGTAGAACTCCATTTTTTGTTGTCATAGAATCGACTCTTCTGTCTCTTGCTAGCTATTGGCCAGGAACCCTCAGGTTCTGGCTGTCACCTTAGTCCCTCCATGTGACCTTCAGCACCCACTCGAAGACTTGAGGCTGCATTCCCAGAAAGAACATCATTCTGATCTCAGGAGATTGTACCTTCATTTAAAGGCTTGGGCCTGATGGCATGAGACCAAGTAACGTCTTTTCTGATCCTTTGATCAGACCTCTTTGTTATATCCACAAAATCTCTGCACTGTTGCCAAATAGATGGAGCGATTCATGGGGCCAGCAGAATGGGCGGAGGCCATTGCAAAAATTCTGCATAAGACAAATTTGTACTTCAGATATTTTCAAGACTAAACATTCAGAGAAGTTTAAAATCAACATAACTGTCAGACATTTTCTTTATCATGATACAGAAATTATATTGTATGGTCTACCCAGCTTTTATTTGACTTTTCATGACATATGGGTAGAATGATTCAGGAGATCTTCTTAACGTGAAATGTATGTGGAGGGTTCCTGACATCTGTGCTGGCTGAGTCGCCATTGTTAGCGAGCTATTATTTATAATTGCAGTGGAGCCAGGCAGGATAGTACAAATCTGTAATGCTAGTATTTGGTATGTGGAGGCTGGCAAGATTGGGGCCAGCCTGTGCTGCATAGAATCATCTGAAAAATGTTGAGTGAATAAAGAACTGAACGTCTACTGTGTTAGCACATAGACACTGTTTTTAATTCTTAAGATCCCTACAAATTAGTCAGGCATGATGACTTACACCTGCCATCCAAACATAAGGGAGGCTGAGGTGGAAGGGTAGCTATGAGTTGGGAGCCTACATGGACTTCACAGTTAGAGACCCCTGTCTCAAACAACACAAAGTCTGACACAGTAAATATTGTCGTTACTGTTTTTTAAATAAACAAACCGAAGGTCAAAAAGCACATTTTCTAGGTGTTACAATGATTTTGGGGATAGAAGGATAAATGTGCCTCAAGTCTTTATAATTCTAAAGCCTGGGGCCTTTGTGAATCATTCATTTATAGAGAAAAAGTAGGTAGATCAGACAAAGTTGCCACAGACCAACTCTACACAGTTTCTCCTAGAGCTGTGGGAATTGGTGTTAAGAGGATTTACATCTATAAATGTGTCTCACTGCCCATTGACAGTGTATTGAAATGGAAACAGTGGCAACATCTCCACTCCCAGAGATGTGCTGGAAGATAGATGGAATAAGACGGAAGACACCTGTCTGCTTTATTACAGCTTAGTATGATTTTCTTCATTGCTCCAAGAGAGCCGAATATGGTTTAAATGCATCTGGAGCCTTCCCCAGAGTCCAACACTTTGCTAATGACCAATGACGCTGAAGGATGTAATCCTTGTACAGAAAGTGAAGTTTACTAGGACACGAGAGAGTTACAGCCTCCCACCTAGTCTCTTCTCCCTTTTTGTATTTTAGGCTTTTAAGAACTGTAGTTCAACTCCTTTGATGTAGTTCATGTGGGGGAAAAGCTATCTTATAACAATCACTCTGCACACTGATCATACTTCCCAGATGATTTTACAGTACACTTGGCTAAGAATTATTAAATACTTATCATACATTGTTACATGGAAGATTCACAAGTGATATGGAGTCATGACAAAAACTTATCAAGCCTTTTATGCCAATTTACCCACAGTAGATCATTAAAATAGACTCTGGTGAATAACTCCTAAGGAGAAATGACTACTTTAAGTTGTATCAGCCTCATTGCCTGGGACTTGAAAGGGATGAGGCTTTATAGATTACAGCTAACAGGCTTATATGCAGAGATTCCTTTTAGTTCTGCACTTACTACCAAGCACTGTTAAAAATACAGGACAGATGCCATCTTTCTATGAATCTCTTCCTTTCTGATTCCTTCTTTAATCATCTATTTTTGGTCAACTTTTTCTAGTAAAAATATTGTTAAAAGTTATGACTTTTTAGTGAAGGTCATGCATAAGGCAGATAATCAGTAATTTGCTAAAACCCTAATTTATCAAGACTCAAGGCAGCATGAACCCATAAGACAGGCCACGTGTTTAGACTGTATAGGTCCTTCATCGTAACTATAGCATAGACGTTAGTGTTGTCTGTGGATCATAGAGTCAGACCATGCCAATTTACCCATGGTTAGGATTCCTTAAAGGCAACACATATGACATAATATTTGGAACATAGCATAAGAAGTAAAAATGAATTTTATACCCTTTTGACTCTTTATGATGATTCTCAGCTCACTCTTTAGCATGATGAAAAGATGTGTCAGTGTTCATGGAAAGTGCTCTTCATGCTTGCCTCTCTTGTTCGTCATAACACCATGAGCATGATGGGATTTCCCTCATGTTGGCAAGGATGTACGTGAGTTTATTTTTATAAGTCTAGAAAATTCTCCAGGGCAAAATACGATTTCTAATATAACATAGGTTTTAAAGAAATCGCTTGAATTCAATGTTCTGTGTGTATTCCAAAAGAATCAACCATGTGTTACTCCCTTGAGGCTGCAGCTCTGGGACTTGGGATTGCTTTTGCATTCCACTGAAAGCAAAATGGCAAGAGAAATTAGCTATGTATAGTCACTGAGTACATTTGTTGCATTGACCCATATGGAAAACAGTGGCTTTTTCAATTTGTTTTGTTCCAGAGGTAGGAATATTGTAACCTGAAACTTTGTCCTTCATTCTTCTGTTCAAAAAAATACATTAAATAATTCTATCATAGTATTGTTTAATATGTAAATTGTATTGTTATACATAAATGTAGTTGGTAATTTGTCTACTTTGTGGGTTCTTTTTTCTTCTACCCTTCTCCTTCCCTCTTCTTCATCCTTTTCACCCCCTAACACTAGACAGGAGGGGGGAAAGGATAGAAAGGAAAGGGGTTGTTGTTATCATTAGACCACTTTGTGTTGATTGGGGTGTCAAGTTCCTTGGGGCAAATTTCATGTTCTGCTGTCGGGATATGAATTTCTTCTTCTTTTTCTTGTTTCTTCTTTGCACGTGACTACATAACACACTAAAATTAACATCATCCAACCACCAACCACCCACCCACACTATACGGACTCTAGCATTTATATACCCCCTGAAAAGTTCCCAGAATTCCAAAGTCACACACTTACACAAACTATCTGCAGATAGCAAAACCACACTCCTGCTAGAACATGAGGCAAATCATAGTCACGTGTTGTGAAGCATTCTCTACCCCGACACCTGGAATCAAAATGAAAACATATTCCACACAATATCTCTGTGTTTTTCAAGGAAATCAAAGTTTTCACCACAGAGAAGTAAAAGAAAATGAGTTTTAAAAAAACAAGCATAAAAATGAAGAAACTTGTTGAATGACTGAATTGGCAAATACCCGTCTCCTTTATCTCTTGATGTGCTACTGTCCCAACCTGCTTTTACTTTGTGCGACTTCTAAGTGAACGCAGTATTACCTTTCAGGTGTCACTATCCTGGTTTAGAATCAAACATAAATCTCAGATATCCTCTATCTCAGGTCGCTTACATCTTTGATGCCTAAATCCATCTGGCCATGGTGCAGGAACCATCGTCGGTTCCCCTTATAGAGAGCTCTCCCAGATGCCTCTCTGCTCTACTCTGATGGCCATTGCTGTCATTCAAATTCATGTCTTTGTTTTGGGGGACAACTGAGCGAACATCTTATAACACCCATGGTTCTATTTTGTAGGCCCCATTCCATCTTCGACATTATATTGTTTGGCTATGAAATAAAATTATGAATTGAAAAATCACTCAACATTTGTTCCTAACTTAAACAATTATAACTAATACCTTGAGTCAGGTAAACCACAGCAAAATCCTCCACCATGAAGTCCCTGGTTATACACATTTATTTTTCATCCATTCATCTAGCATTTCCCAGGACATTTCATTACCAGCCTTTCTTGTGTTTCCTGTATGTTTAATTCTCTGTCAGTTGAGTATAACCGTGAATACTTAAATATAAAAACAATTTACATGCTAAAAATGGTTTAGATACTTCCTATCCCTACAGGAAAGTAACTGTATTTCTTCCTTTATTGGTAATTATCAGTCTGAAATTTTTATTATGTGTACTTATTTATTTTGTGTGTATCCACACACGTGTGAGGAAGGGACGTTGCATGCCATGGTGCATAAATGGATGTCAGAGAACAGCTTAGAAGAGTTGGTTCTCTCCTTCCACTCTGTGGATCCCATGCATTGATCTCAGGTCCTCGGGCTTGGTGACATGCACCACTACCCGCTGAGCCACCTCACCAGTCATTTCCTCCCCTTTTATTTCTTTCCTAGTCCACTATCCTGACGTTTGACACTTTATTCCACTGACAGTGTTCTCATAGCCTCGCTGTTGCTATCTCCAGGGTTCAGGGTCCATCATCTCTACATTCCTAGTCAGGCCTGACAGCTCGTCACTTCCTTTTTCTCCTTCACAGATTTTTTTCCTTCAGCTTAGTGACATCATCTCTTGTTTTCTTTCTATTTCTCTAGTGATGTTTTAATTAATTAATTATGCTGAATTGTTATCCCTCGCACTTATCTTCCCATTCTCACCCTCCCTCAGTCTTTTGCCTATTCCCTTCCTCTAGACCTCTGATTGGGGGGCGCCCTCCTATCCCACTGTCTGGCCACAGCCTATCAGGTCCCATTAGGATAGTGCCTGCGTCCCCTTCCTCTGTGTGCCTGCTAGGCCATCTTGCCAAGGGGCAGTGACCAAATTGTGGGCACCAGAGTGCATGTCAGAGGTTCAGCAGCAGTCTTCCCCTTGCCCCCATGTGGAGAACCCACAGTCTACAGCCATACTACTCTGAATGCCCCTGATCTTGTCTAGTGATCTTTTAAAAATTCCATTGCAACCTCTTCATCTGGCAACTAAAGGATAGAAGTTCTCAGAACAGTCATAAACTCTCCTCTCATCTGACATGTGTATTAGAAAACAACTGCGTGCATTTGCTGCATGCTTGCTATCCATCAGTTGCAGTACGAGAAATGAAATACTAAGTTTGAAAAGCAGATCTTGACATCCAACAGTTGAGCTGACAAATCTTTCGAGGCCATGTTCACCCCCTGCTGGGCATACATAATCTTCCTGTCATTATACAAGGTCATCTGAGACCAGGAAACAAGACAAGGCTCTATAAATTTGTCTAAACATGGTCAAAAAATATGAGATCATAGTCCACAATGCCAAATGGCCCCACGTTTATACCTCATCAAGAACTAAGACCTAGTGGTGTGTGTTCTTCCTTTCTGACGCCACCCCATGCAAGGAAAACCACTGCTTCTTTGAGTCTCTCAAGTCCCAGAAGAAAGGCCTGAATCCTGTAATAGATTGTTTATCCTCCTTACTGAGGTGTCCACAGATGCCCATGTTGTGTGTTATGTTCTACTGTAATGAGTGATAAACCAAACTTACTCGGCTACAAGCATTGTAATGATCTTTGGATGAAAAACATGGCTAAAATAAGCATTTTGAGTGTATTACTTTATCTTTTGTAACAATCCTCATACATTAAATTGTATTTCTTAGTGCACATGAAAACAGATTGGGACTTGATGATATCACAATATTTTAACCAAGACTATTCAGTTGGTAATGAATTTGAGTGCACATCCTTGATGTTAGAATGAATGAGAGTTTCTAAGACACACGGTCAACATTCATTATTTGAATAGATTTAACACAGGCATCCCAACTTCTAACTCACCATTTGGGATTCCTTGCCATTGTATGCCTTGATAGAGTTTATTTGAATCAATGTACCCAAAATATTGTAATTTCAACATGGAATCAATACGAACCATTTTAATATCACATATTTTATTTCAAATGAAGTCATTGAGGGCTATTTTGTATCTTAACGCTTATACCATCTCTCAATTTTAACCAAGAACATTTCAAGGCCTTAAAAGACACATACTGTTACATAGCAAAGCTTAGAACATGAAAATCTTTTCTGGTTGCAAAGACTATTTAGCTGTGGCTTTTTAATCCAACAAAAATTTCACCCACCTAAGATAAACTAGTTCTATAATGACAGCTAATATTCTCTGACTTTCCAATATTCCAGGTGCCAGGACTAAATATTCTTTCGACATTCAAAATATTAGCCTTCTTAATAGCAGCTTAGCTAGACTGTGACAGATTTAGTTATCACAATATAATCCACATATATTTACAATATATTGACTTGGCTTAAAAGACTATATCTTGCTGTCAAATTTCAATATCATGGTCTGACTGAAACTACAATTTTATGAAGGAAAAATTTAGCTTATCAGGACCTTCACATTTTCGAAGAATAGAATAATGGAATTCCAGAAAGCATAAAATGCAACTGAAATCTTCGTTATTTTCTTCAGGAAACAATCAGTCAACATCATTTTATCCTAAAAACAGGAATAGACAAATTGCATCCTGGGTCCCTAGATGAATTGATAACTGAGAAACCTGAGTGTGTTGAGCTTACAAAAATTAAAAGACTATTGATGATATCTGTTGCTTCCAATTAAGAAGATGGAAAGAGCAATAAAGTTTCTTTAAAGAAAACCCAGATCACAATGAGTAGACTATGAATGAAAGTAGTTCATGGACATCACCAAACACAATCAGGGAAGGAATTAGGGAGTTAGTTCTGGTTTTTGGCAGAACAACTGTCTACAATATATAACGTAACAAGGGCAGGAGTGTGGGAGTTCTCAGCATAAAGATGTGATTCACACTTCAGGAGATGTGTATGCTCCTTTCCCTTACGTGATCATCATACATTCAAATATTGTCTCACAATTCATTTATACAAGCACAGGTGTCAGTTAAAAAACAAAGACGACAACTGTAAAGCCTATAATGAATTGTAGCTTGTGAGTCAGGAAAACATCGCACCACAGGAAAATGATGCATAATACAATTCTGGTAAATTAATAAAAAATTACACTTCGAAACAATAGAAAAGAAAGGGAAATAATAAAATAACATTTCCAGCATTTTAGGTTATCTTCACCATAAATAGCTGCTCTTCAAGTGCCCCCAAATCCACTCAACTGAAAAACATCCTAGGCTAACACAAACAGAGAGAACACACACACACACACACACACACACACACACACACACACACACACACCATCCCATTCCAGCCTCTTACTCAGTTTCAGAAGTTTCACTTGTTTAACAATGCTTTCCTTGTTTTTAATAGCTGAGTAGTATTCCATCATGTAAATGTACCACAGTTTCTTAGTCCATTCTTCTACTGAGGGACACTTAGGCTGTTTCCATGTTCTGGCTATTATGTATAAAGCAGCTATGTACATGGTTGAGCAAATGTCCCTGTTGTGTGGTAGGGCATTTTCTGGGTATATTCCAAGGAGTGGGATAGCTGAGTCTTGAGGAAGCCATAGTCCCATTTTTCTGAGAAAGCGCCAGATAGCTTTCCAAAGTGGTTGTACTAGTTTGCATTCCCACCAGCAATGAAGGAGTGTTCCTCTCTCTCCACATCCTCACCAACACGTGGTGTCATTTGAGTTTTTGATCTTAGCCATTCAGATAGGTGTAAGATGGAATCTCAGTGTCGTTTTGATTTGCATTTCTCTGATGACTAACAAGGACGAGCATTTCTTTAAGTGTTTCTCGGCCATTTGATATTCCTCTGCTGAGAATTCTCTGTTAAGTTCCAAGCCCCATTTCGCTATTGGGTTGTTAGGTTTTGTGGTGTTTAATTTCTTGAGTTCTTTATATATTTTGGATATTAAAGTTTTGTCAGATGAAGGGTTGGTGAAGATCTTTTCCCAGTCTGTAGGCTGTCGCTTAGTTCTACTGATAGTGTTAAAAACAAGGAATTCCCGAAATTTGTGGACAAATGGATTGATCTAGAAATTATTATAATGAGTGAGTTCACTCAGAAGCAAAAAGAGACAAATGGTATATACTCACTTATATCAAAACACTAGTCCAAGGGATACGTACCATGAAAGACTTTACTTACCAAGAAAGTGGGTCAGAGGAGAGGACATCCTATTGAGACTTTAGGTGAGAGTAACATGGAAGAATAAGGAAATAGTAGGACCCACAGGGTCCTGGAAACCTACAAGAAGAACTTTATGACAGGCAGATCTGGGTCCTGGGGTCCTTCTCAAACTAAGGCACCAGCCAAGGAGAATATAGGCATTAAACTTCGAACCCCTACCAAGACCTAGCCAACGATCATGATATTCTCCACCGTTGAGTGGAGAGTGAGATCTGACTCTCACACAAACTCTGGTGCCCCTTTTCTGACCACGTCCCCTGGATGGGGAGGCCTGGTGGCACTCAGAGGAAGGATAGCAAGTTACCAAGAAGAGACTCGATATTCTAAGAGCATATATAGGGGGAGGAGGTCTCCCTCAATCACAGACATAGGGGAGGGGAGAAGGGGGGAAGTGGGAGGGAAGAATGGGAGGAAACAGGGGAAGGGCTAACAATCGAGATGTAATATGAATAAAATAATAAAATGGAAAAAAAACAATGCTTTTCTTTAGGAAAAAAAAACTTCAAGTGTCAATTTTGTGGCTTCGTATAAGCACTGATAAGACAAGTGAATAAGCCATGCATTTCCTCTTCACTATGGAACCTGGCATTGGGACCAGCGACTGAGAGCCCCTGGCCACTCTTTCCACAAAATGGATCAGTGGTTCTTGGGGAAACACTAAGAGCCATCTCTGCATGTCAGCAGCTCTACCAGCTGCCTGACTTTGCAAACCAGGACCTCCAGAAATGATGGGGCATGTGTGTTTTCCTCTGGGTTTCCAGTGAATGGACAAACGTAGAAGAATGAAATTAGCCTATGTCCATATCGACATAAAATGGATTAAATACCTCAGTTTAAAACCTGAAACTCTAAAACTGCTTTTAAAAATGCACTTAGATCCTATGGATCTAAGTGTAGGAAAGAATTTTCTGAATAGGACTCCATTCACTTAGGAATTACCCCTCCTTTTTTTTTTTTTTACTTATACATTCATATTATTACACATATGTACAATAAACTACATACAGCAAGAAGACCCATGAAACAATTAGGAATTATATAAATGTTACATTCATAGTGTTTTGCCTATTTGTATTGGGCAACCCTGAAGAAAGCATCTTTCTTGGTGAATCTAAAATTCTGAATGTAAATCAATATCTATCCTATCTCATCTCTATCAACCTAAAAACATCTACCTAGACCTAAAAAGATATTACCCCCTAAACAACTAAGCTTAATTGTAAAACTAAACTATCTAGTGTTTAACCCCATCAGCGACTTGAAAAGGAATAAAATTAATTACCTGAGTAAATAGGAAGTACAAGTTAGCAGCTTCCAAAATGAGAACATGAGACGAATTGCTGCCTGAACAGTCACTCAAAACTCTTGATGATGTTGGAGCATCATCTACAGCTTTCTGGCCCAGTATATCTGACAGACATATTGTTTGGCAGGAATTGAGGACTTGTTTACCCTGTCTTGGCAGAATTTGGCTGTCGAGTCGGCTTGCATCCAAGATTGCCCACTTTTAGGCAGAACTCTGTCTGTGGCAGAAACTAAGACATTTTGCCCAGTGGCTGGTTTGCCACATTTGAATCCATCTCCATAAGGAGGTTCATTGAGGCTCATCATCTTCTTTGAGGTAGGCTGGGTATTGCCTGGAGTTAACCTGTCTCATTGTCAAAGAATATTTAGAATAATAAAAACATCTTTAAACACCATATTCGATAGGTCCCTGAGGCTTTTGGAGACCATATCTAACATTTGCCCAGTGGCTGATATTAATATAATTCCTAATTGGTTTTTTTGTTTTGTTTTGTTTTTTTATTTTTTATAATTTTTTATTTTTTTATTAATTTATTCTTGTTATATCTCAATGTTTATCCCATCCCTTGTGTCCTCCCATTCTTCCCTCCCATCCTCATTTTCCCATTATTCCCCTCCCCTATGACTGTTCCTGAGGGGGATTACCTCCCCCTGTATATGCTCATAGGGTATCAAGTCTCTTCTTGGCAACCTGTTGTCCTTCCTCTGAGTGCCACCAGGTCTCCGCCTTCAGGGGACATGGTCAAATGTGAGGCACCAGAGTACATGAGAAAGTCATATCCCACTCTCCACTGTGGAGAATATTCTGACCATTGGCTAGATATGGGTAGGGGTTTAAAGTTTTACCGCCTGTATTGTCCTTGGCTGGTTTGAGCAGGACCCCTGAGCCCAAATCTGCCTATCATAATGTTCTACTTGTAGGTTTCTAGGACCCTCTGGATCCTTCTACTTTGCTATTCTCCCATGCTTCTCTCATTTAGAGTCCCAATAGGATGTCCTCCCCCTCTGTCCCAGTTCCTGGTAAGTGAAGGCTTTCGTGGGACATGCCCCTTGGGCTAGTATGCAGATATAAGTGAGTATATACCGTTTGAGTCTTTCTGCTTCTGGGTTAACTCACTCATTATGATCATTTTGAGATCAATCCATTATCCACAAATTTCGGGAATTCCTTGTTTTTAATAGCTGAGTAGTATTCCATAGTGTATATGTACCACAGTTTCTTTATCCATTCTTCTACTGAGGGACACTTAGGCTGTTTCCATGTTCTGGCTATTATGAATAAGGCTGCTATGAACATAGTTGAACAAATTTTTGTGTGCTGGAGCATCTTCTGGGTATATTCCAAGGAGTGGAATAGCTGGGTCTTGAGAAAGCCCTATTCCCATTTTTCTGAGATAGCACCAGATAGATTTCCAAAGTGCCTGTACTAGTTTGCATTCCCACCAGCAATGAAGGAGTGTTCCTCTCTCCCCACATCCTTGCTAGCATGTGGTGTCACTTGAATTTTTGATCTTAGCCATTCTGATGGGTGTAAGATGGAATTTCAGAGTTGTTTTGATTTACATTTCCCTGATGACTAAGGAGGTTGAGCATTTCTTTAAGTGTTTCTCAGCCATTTGATATTCCTCTGTTGAGAATTCTCTGTTAGTTTGAAGCCCCATTTCTCAATTGGGTTATTTGGTTTGGTGGTGTTTAATTTCTTGAGTTCTTTATATATTTTGGATATTAGACCTTGTAAGATGTAGGGTTGGTGAAGATCTTTTCCCAGTCTGTAGGCTGTCGCTTTGTTCTCTTGACAGTGTCTCCTGCCTTACAGAAGCTCTCAGCCTCATGAGGTCCCATTTATTAATGGTTGACATTAAGGCCTGGGCTGTTGGTGTTCTGTTCAGGAAGTTGTCTCCTGTGCCAATATGTTCCAGGCTCTTCCCCACTTTTTCCTCTAAGTGACTTAGTATCTCTAGTTTTATGTTGAGGTCTTTAATCCACTTGTATCTGAGTTTTGTGCAAGGTGACAAATATGGGTCCAGTTGCATTTTTTTTTTTTTTTTTTTACACATAGACCTCCAGTTAGACCAGCACCATTTGTTGAAAATGCTATCTTTTTTCCATTGAATGGATTTGGCTTCTTTGTCAAAAATCAGGTGACCATATGTGTGTGGATTCCTATCTGGGTCTTCGATTCGATTCCACCGATCAACCAACCTATTGCTGTGCCAGTACCATGCTGTTTTAATTACTATTGCTTTATAGTACAGTTTGAGAATTCCTAATTGTTTTGTGGTGGTCCTTCTTGTTGTATGTAGTTTATTGCAATATGTGTAATGATATAGATGCATATTAAAATTAAAATAAATAATAAATGTTCACTGTAGCACCACCCACAACAGCTAAGTGTAGAACCAAGGTCTCCAACAACAAAGAATGGAGAAAGAAAACATGGTTTTTATACACAATGCAAAATTCCTCAGCCATAGAGAGGAATGAAGTCATGTCATTTAAAGAAAAGTGGATGCAACTGGAAATTGTTACCTAAGTGAATTAAACCAGTCTCAGAGAAAAACAATGGTTTATATAAGTCTGAGAACTTCATACATTGCATTTTGATCACATTTTCCTTTCATCCCCAGCTCTTTAGATCCACCTCCTGTTCAAAACCCACCCAACTTTGTGTTCTCATTTAAAAGGAATCAAGTTCTATTTGCACTGCCTGGATACTCTCAGGTGTTGGGCTTTCCCACTGGACCATAACTGACTGCCAGGGGTCCACCCCCTAGAAACTGACTCTCCATCTCCCCACAGCTCCTCATCACCAAAAGTTCCTTAGAGGCATGGGATGGCTGTCCTCTCTTTATTGTGGGATTCTTTGTTCTTTATGTTGTCCCTCAACACTGACTGTTTTCTTGCTGTACAGAAACATGTTTTATAAAGTTGTCATTGTTCATAACTGTTTTCATTCTTTTACTTCAGTAAGATAAAATTCAGTGTAAGTCTTTTATTAAAAGTTCTCAGGCAATTGTCTTAGTAATTACTTAAAAAGTGTCTGGTTAATATCCATGGGAGTCTTACTTTTTTTTTTTTTAAAGAGAAATGGGGGGAGTGGATGGGGTGGGGACAAAGGGAAAGTGGGAGGAGGGACTGGGAGGTGAGGAGGGAGGAAAACCATGGTCAGGATGTAAAAAATTTAAAAATATTAAAAATCCATTGACATTTTTATAGTGATTACATATCAAAGTAACAATACTCAGGATATATTGGTTTAAATTAAACTTATTAGAAAGATTCTTACTGTACATGTTTTTTTAGAAATTTCTTATATCATAGGACTTACATATGGTATTTTTATTTCATTAATCTGCATAGATATGCAGTTGTATGTATTTCATTCCATACTGTTTTAAGTATTATAACTTAACGAATAGTTTTAATGTTGGGGAGAATTAATAATTTGACATAGCCCTTTGTCATAATTATCTTTGATATCCTTTATGGAACTTTTGCTTCTATATTTTATTGCATAATAATCAGGTCTGTTTCTGGATTTCAGAGCACCACTACTATTTTTGCTGATGATATAGTAAATATCTAACTTAGTATGGGAAGAAGCTGATCATGATAAAACTTGATATCTATCTTTCTCATTACAGAGTGCATTGTCAGATATTTTAATATACTTTTAATATATACATTGCATAAAATGTTGTATGTAAGCCATCTAGATAGACATTATTAAGATTATTCAAGAATTGATAGAACATTGCAGAGTCAGCTAGAGCGCTGCACAGTCAGACAAATATAGCCTTCTCTATCAGTGATAGGATAATGGATTTTCTGCCATCAGATCAGAATAATGAATTCTATTACTTTTTCAGTTAATTCCTATAGGCTTTCTAATTATACAATAAGATTTTATAAATAGTTATTTTTTCTTCATTATCAAGATTTATATTACCCATTTGTACTTGTACTGGCTAGTGCTGATGATGTGATAATAATTAAAGGCAGCAATTAAAGACATTTCTCCTTTGGATCCCAGATTTCCTAAGAATAACTCTAGTAATTCAATGTGAATTAGAATAGATATCTTTATCCAATTAAGATGGATGATTTTATGCCTGTTTGTCGTATTTGTGGGATATTTGTTTATTAACCAAATCATTTGTTTTGTTTTCCTTATTCGGTGTGTAAACATTGTTTTAAGTAGATTAGTCATAAAAATTGAAATCAGAGTCTGCCTTCCCCTCCAGAATTCAAGCTCTGGACCACGGGGAAGGCAGTGTGTACCACCAGGCTGGACCGCTGTGTGAGCTACTTCAGCAACGTTAACCTTAGTGGGAGCTGTTGCAGGTGAGAATAGCTCTAGCAAGAGGGAAGCTGGACACGGAGAAATCAGGACAAAACTGACAGGCACAAACAGGGACCTGCCCCCGTCTTTTCCTCCTTCCAACTTCAATGCTACAGAAGGCATCAGAGCTTTCCCTGGAAAAAGTGCATGAGTTTAGCTGGGACTCTGTGCTATTAAAGGAGGAGATGTGGCAGGAACAGGAGGTGATTTAGCAGGTAAGCTGGGCCCTGGCCGTTGTGATAACCTGTGGTTTATGCTAGCCTAATGCTCCAGGTAGGACGCTCCACTTGGTCCTACTTTCCTTTGGGACTAAGTGCGCCCAAGCAGTGCAAGTTGTGTCTACTGAGGTGATCAAGGTGAGGTGTGCAGCAGTTCCAAGGCAGCAACAACAACACCCCGTGCTAAGGGAGCAATATGGCTCACAGAAACTGACTGTGGGTATCAGAAGCTGGAAGGTAGTGTCTTCCATATTTGACGTGGTACTCACATTACCTTGAACAATTTTTTTTTTTTTTTTTTTTTTTGGCGTATGAGTTAGAGTGGACAGGGGGCAGTTGACAATGTTCAGAAATGAATTCTCTCCTTTTGTCATGAGGATCAACCTTGGGTTGTTTGGCCTGAGAAAAAGTACCATTACTCACCGAGCCATCTTTTAGGCACTGACATTGATATGATCTTATGCTTTATTGGGTATTGCTAAAATTTTTATTTAGTATTTCTACCCAACGTAAACACTTGGAATGAAGGCCATTTGGCCTTCAGAGATCCTATTAACCCTTGGTTTAAAAAAAAAAGTTTCTTTATATAATTCTAACCCTTGAGTATCCTGCAGATTTGTAAAAACAGATCAAACGGCAATAGTAATAGCAATTAAATAATAGACATGAAGGCACCCCCAAATAAATGGGAAAGGCACTTCCGGAAGCCAGAAGGGTCGTTAGATGAAAATCCCTATACCAATGTCAATGGCAGAGGTGGACTACCTCCATATAAGGCCTTGGTTAGGGATTTCCCCGACGATCTCAAAATCACAAGTCTTTCTCCACTTCTGTTGCATCCTAGAACAAGATGGAAAAATCCCATTTCTGAACATACTGTGTGCTTTGGTTGCATGAAATAGAGTAACGCTGATAATGAGCTAAAAATGCTCTCTGTTCTGGTTGGCACTCATAGTTCTCGAAGGTTCTATGCAGTTTTCTGGAGAAAGTGTCACTAACCGTATTACTAGGGTATGGGACCTCTGTGCGGCATTTTCCATATGGTAGGAAAGATATGCTCATTGATACCTTAGTGGCAGGACTGCTATAGGTACAACCAATTGCTTCCTGATTGCTCTATGACCCTGTGCCCGTGATTAGTTAGCGCTATTAGACAATAGCCTGTGGCTGAGAGAATCAAAGTGAATGAGGGAGACTTGCAACTTCTTTGATAAACATATGATATGCCTGCCAGCTTGTCTTCTAAACATTTGTTTATGCCTATTACCATTATTGTTTGCTATATTTTGGTGGCGGAGAAAAGCTTATTTTTCATAGTAGAAAGTGGTTAGTGTAAGCATCATAACAAGTAAACCCCCTGAGAAGAAATAACTGGAGCTGTGGTATAACTGTCAATGCCTATCCATAAATGAAGGAAAATGATGAGATATCTATCTCATCTTTTTCAAGACTCAGCGTTGGTGTTGGCTCCAATTCTTTAATGATTCTACTTTATTAGGAATTTATTAAAGGCGTGTACCTCCCTTACAACCTGACTACCCTAAATAGGAGGGAAAGGAGATTAAGGAAAACAAGAATAAAACCTTCTGGGTATCAGTTTTGTGGGGCAATTCCCCTGGCGCAGTTCTCAGGAATCTTGCAGATCATCTGTCCCACAGAAATAGTCTCACTGTCCTGGACTGAACCTGGAGGAATCCACTGAGCTAGAATCTTCCAACTCTGTGCATTAGGACAGGAATCTCTGATCTTTCTCACTTCTATTCCCCAATGTCCTTCTCCTCCTAATTGATGGTCCTTTTTGCAATACAATACCCTAGGCGGAGTCCTCTCTCTCTCTCTCTCTCTCTCTCTCTCTCTCTCTCTCTCTCTCTCTCTCTCTCTCTCTCTCTCTGAGTCTATCTAAGATCTTTATCAGCTTGTAGAGACAAAGTCTCAGTGGGGTCAAGCCACCCAAGACTGCTTTCACTTTGGGCCCAGCCTAAGGTAAGGTTACATTCTCTTCACAAGTTCAGGGGGAAAAATTAAGAATTGAAAGAAAGAGTTAAATTATGAAGCTATTTCCTTTAAATCAAAACACTCAACTCCCAGAGGGGAAAAAAATGAAGATTTATAAATTTTATGAAGTAGATGATACTCACAAAACTCACCCAGCTCCTAGAATTTACAGGATTCATAAGACCAAACCACCACCCTATGGTTATAGAGTCCATTTAAAAAAAATTGCTTGAAAAAAAAATTCCAGTTAGCCAACCTGCCTGGAAGCCATGCAGAAAATTCCAAGGACACAGTTTTTGTAAATTGTTATCCATTCCCCAGTAGATGTTTTAGTGATGTAGCTGCCTTTGAATCATCCATGCTCCTATCAGTAACTTCTTCCCCATACCCCTGTATGTAAGCTCAGTGAACGTATTGGTTGAGTAAACCATTTCTGAGGAGAATCATTCATTTGCCGATCATATGTACCTTATCTGAGATAAATAGGTGTACATACAACAATACTTCCCGATGGCCATGGTTCGTCCGGAACCAGCAAGAGAAGGGCATTCTGGTAAATCTATTTATGGCTAAGACAAAACAACAAGTCAGAAGTTCATTTACTATATAATGAAGTAATGATATTCAACTGTCATAGTGCCATAAATATGACAGATAGATTAATGGTGATTATTTGTATTACTTTTATGGTCATACCATAGGCTTCAAAGATGGCTGTGTAGATTGCCCCTATTGTTTACTGTTGCTAGAGAATCATACTATGCTAATTACCTTTGAAATTTGCCTCACTTACTGTTAGTGTATACCAGCTACATCACCATTCTACTGGTCATCTTCTTCCCTGAGATATAATAATATTTTCATTTGGATAGGAAGAAAGTTGGCAGGTCAAGATGTTACATGGATACCAAGCCAAATACTGGCTAGTCTTCTTTATGAATTGAAAATTTGCTTCAACTATCATTTTATTAGTTTAACGTTGCAGTTGTCATGGTACAATAGATCCATTTCTTTCCATACTTCATATGTAATGTGATAATATTTTTATAGATTATAGATACTGTGATGTGATTTTGGCCTGGTGTTTTCTTTATTGTCACACATTAATTGTAATACATTGTTAGGCTTTATTGTGATAGTTTCATACGTGCATATGTTACATATTCATAAGCTTTTCAGCATGTGAGATGCTTTCTATAGGCCTTAATAATAAAGCCATGACATTGCTAGCTTCATACAATATAAATTAATACTTAAAAGTATATTTTTTCTTGACACTCAAAATCCTTAGAACTGATATCCATTCTCTGAAGTTAGCAATGTGATTCGTTTCAGTTTCCTTGGATTCACCTAAGAAGCATTTGGGGGCACACACAAACTTACTATGAAAAGGAAATTGTATATAATGGATGCCTTTTTAATTCTTTGCTTCCCCTGTCAATGACCCTGTTTATTCTCTGAGTCTTTATCTTAAGAAGACCCAGATCACAATACAGGTTAGCTCTCTCTCAGTTGAGTTAATGTGTAAATTCTTAAGAGCTTGTAGTATCTTACTGACTAATTAGTCAGTGGTCTAAGTCACTTCATGCCTCTATTCTGTAGATACTGAGTGACTGTTTCATTAACACTAACTATTTCTTAGCATATTTATGGTAGGTTTGATGAAAATAACTGTTTGAGCCTCACATTGCGCTGAACGATAATCCACTTTTTAATTTTAATCTAGGCCCAAATGACATAGATTAGACTTTGAATACTAATAATTGTATATCATGGCAAAAGATATCAAAAGTTACTCTCCTACAACCTGTCAGAGATATTTATTTCATGCCTACTGTGTGCATAGCAGTAAAGCAATGATATAAAGTGTCTACTGGGGTCTTTCTTCTCAGTCATTTGTGCTGAGAACAACATAACTCCTGGTTCCCAAGGGCACTTGGGAAAGGGTAAATGAAGTGATAGCACAAGGTTTACTTTAACAACTGAAAAAATGTGTCAGATGTATTAATGTCAACAACTGGAATCTTACCTCATTAGGCAACTTCTGGATCTGAGGCCCTGATTATTATTCTAGGCAGAAAAAAAATGCTAATTATTCACTCTGAACATAGAAGGGGGGAAGGTGTAAAATCTCCCGTTATCCGCGTGACCACATACTAATTGCGTGTCATGTGTCAAAATAAGGCAGCTCATGTGCCCAAAGCAATTAGACACACAGAGCTCCATTAATGAAGCACTGTCTGTCACCAAAAGTGTTTTTTGTGCTATAGTTGAAGATTAAAATATTAACTTCTCAAATATTTATGATAGTAACTGACAGCATTTCAAAAATGTTGCCTTTTAACAAAAGCTTTCTATTAAGAATTAGTTTTTAATTTGGATTTTATATTCAAAGACTATATTAACATATGGGGGAGATGGGATTTCTTAGTGCATGAAGAAAGTTTTATTCCATAAAAAGTAGATTACTTTTAGATAACTTCACTATGTCTTTATGCCCTCAATGTTTTTCCTCAGAAAGAGGCTTTCTAAGCTTTTGACCTAGTATCTTTTCTCCTCATTGATAAATCCACTGGAAAATCTTGTAAGTGTGTAGGCTTTATATATACTGTTTCTCTGCTTTGTTCAAGTTAATCAGTTCTAAACTCATTATCACCAGCAAGGCATTATGGTCAACTATTTTATACTTTATGTATTGTCTGATGATGTGAGAAGTGTCCAAAGCAGAAGATGCTGATAACCTTAGTGGTCTGCAAAAGAAGCTGTCCTAGTGACATGGCTGACCACACTGGATCCACTTACTGGTGATTGCTCTATAGGCACAATCCTGAAAATTGAACATTTTTTGACTGTTGAACTGGTGGTTGAACTCTTTTGTGTTTTCTTACTCTTTCCAACCATCTGACTCAGAAATAATTAACAACGTGGATAGCTGACTCCATTGTAGTTTGTGCGTCAGTTTGTTTGGGGGGGGTTATGCATTATGTTTCATATATATACATACACGTGTGTGTGTGTTTGCATGTATAAGTACACATTGTAGAAGGCAAACCTGCACTGTGTGTGCGCGCGTGCGTGCGTGTGTGCGTGCGTGTGTGTGTAGACCCAAGAGTGATTCTCTATCACCACCTTCCCTACACTAGGCTTATCATCCTCAATTATTATACTTTGGAAACATTTGGTCAAACTAGAGGCTTCTTTTATATATTTAACATTGTTTCTTTATCAACAGTTTAATTCAACAAGTTTATGAATGAAAACATTATGTTCTTTCTTCTTCTGAATTCCTTGGTTTCAGTTTACCTAAAATCAGTTATTTTGTAAGATGTTTAAATTTATACCTAAACAGTGTGGTTTTTATGATTTCAGATTTTAAAAGATTGCTGGTTTTAAGCTTAGCTATATTACACAAGGGAGTAAATGCTACTTTTAAGTTTTTACATTGCAGGTGTAAGACTCACTTGAAAGTTTTGTGCACTATTTCTTTACTCCCTATATCTCTCTTTATGTACCTGGACAGCCTTGCTACCGTAAACATTGATTTGTATTGTAAGTTGGGAGGAACCCACTTTGTGGCTTCTTCAGTAATATTTTTCTGCCTGGTCAGCAAGTTCTCCACAGTTATTAGCTGAGTCTTTCCTTACTCATTAACACCTTGAGCACAGTGATGCCAGATTCGCTACTGTGAGTTACTACACAGTGAGCACTAACAAGTGTTTGGCTGCTGGGGGCTGACAGAGTTTCTGAAGAAACTGACAGAAACATGATGTTTGTAACTGTGCTAAGCTGGTCCATATCTGCCTGCACTGGAATCGGAAGGATGATTATTTCAAAACTTCAGTGAATGCATGATAAATATCACTGGGCAAAGTCAATTGTTTTTTGCATATTGTAAAAATTAAATAAAAAATAACATCTTTACACACTTAAAGTGATAACTGGCATAGCATGTCTCTCAAATCAAACTGTTTGGTCCTCTCCAAAGCTGTATTTTTCATGGAAAAGTGGAATAAGATAAAAATGTTGAAGGGATGTGACTCTTTCAGAGGACTGTTATCATTTTAGACAATTATCTGCAAGTCTTACTAGCCATTTTTTAATGTATTTTCTAGTTTTCTCATAGTCCTTAGCTTTCTTTCTCTGAATTTCACTGTCTTCCTTTGTGGCTGATCAGCTTCCCCTAGTAGCATGTATCATTGCCTCGCTCAGTGTTGTTCTTTGTTCCAGATTATCCATGATTTTAAAATACCTTATGATTTAAAGAAAGCATTCGCTTATTTTGTTTCCCTTTTGGGTAACTGTGTAAGTCTGTATACTTTGCAAGTTTTATTTCATAAGTTAGCTCGATTGAAGACGACAGAATGCATACTCTATTAGTATAAGGCATTTTCTTTTGCTATGGCTTTTTGGCCGTCTGATCCATTTCTAAAACATTTCCATATTTCATTTTTTTTACTTTATTAATTTTATATGTACTGGAATATGTTATGGCGGAGCTGGGTTTTCTCTAGTTTCTAATTGGCATTCTATATGGATCAAACTTAACAATTGTCCTTTGTGGGGCACTGTACCAACTGATAAAAAAGGAAGACATTTTAAATAGATAGCATTCTTTCCTTTGAAAAATGCATAGATCAATGAAGGTTGTAGTGTAAGATGAGGAGTAGATGATGAGAGAAACAAAAAGCAGATCTTGAAGACTAAATGGCAACATCAGGTATCTATGACAACGTGAATTATGTGTTTAAAGATGATGTTGTTGGCAAAGAATTAAATATTGCAGTTTGATTTTTTTATTTCTAAAGACTGAAAATGCTGACTCTGTTTTGGGGACATTGATGTCCCATGAGTTAGATTGTTATAGCTCTGCCTATTGCTGCAATGTAACACAATCTTCACGGTATGTTTGCTGGACACTTCAGCTACCTTTTTCTCTGTTTTAATTACGGAGATGAGGTTCATTTTTTGCTTTCCTCTAGAAATAGTGATTAGCTACTCAGTGAGTAATGTTTTCAACTGTAACAAAAAAGTCTACATTAAATAATGCTATTGTGCTGTAAGCATTACACATCTATTTTACAGCCTTGACATTTGGAATTAAACTCGTTTCTAGGTTGGGGATAAATGAAGTCCAGGTAGAGAAAGATAGGGGGATGGAAGTTGACGCAGTAAGGACCTGAGTAACTTAGTGTTGTGTTCAGTAGGGCAAAATAAGAGAGAGTGTTCATTGCTTTAACAGAAGCTTATTCTACTGGGAAAGTAAAGGGAGTCAGATGAGTATGGATGGCACCATTGATGGAAAACCTCAGATGGATGGTTACACTGTATTAAGATCTTGGCAAAGGGTGGAATTTGATGTACACAAAAAGTAAACAGAAATGTCTAAGTTGGTGGAGCCCAACGCATACAGCAGTGGCACAGTGCCTGCTGACTAGAAACTAAAAGTTAGACTACAGTCAAGGCTTTAGGTGTATCAGATTTAATACTAATTAATTTCCTGAACAGAACACCAACAGCCCAGGCCTTAATGTCAACCATTAATAAATGGGACCTCATGAGGCTGAGAAGCTTCTGTAAGGCAGGAGACACTGTCAAGAGCACAAAGCGACAGCCTACAGACCGGGAAAAGATCTTCACCAACCCTACATCTGACAAAGGTCTAATATCCAAAATATATAAAGAACTCAAGAAATTAAACACCACCAAACCAAACAACCCAATTGTGAAATGGGGCTTGGAACTAAACAGAGAATTCTCAACAGAAGAATATCTGTGCACACACAAACACACATATATTTTTTGAGACAAGGTCTCACTGTGTAGCCCAGGAACTCACTTTGTATACCAAGCCGGCCTTGAACTCACAGAGATTCCCCCACTTCTGCCTCTTCAGTGCTGGTATTTAAGGAGTGCGCTATCGCTTGGGATGGATTCCTCTTCTCTATCGGCTTTCCTACTTCATGAGGGAGCTGGGGGCATCAAGAAGCTGAATGACGTATTCAATATCAAAGAAGTCAAGAAAAGAACTACTGTCTTTCCTTTAAGTGATACTCATCGTAAAGTTGCAGTCTTGCACTTCTTCTAGTTTTGGTGCTATAAACTCAGGAGAGATGATTTTGAGTGAAAATGTGACTCCTGAGTACTGGATGTCAGATGTCAGATTTTGATATTTTGCTTGATGACATTTTCCTAATCTATGGATTCTGCAGTCATGTCAGGCTTTTTCTTTCTTTCTTTTACTGAAATTCTGCTGGATAAACATGAAAGTTACAATACAAAATTCAATCTCACTTTGATTCAAGTGCCCTTAATGTCCCTGATATGTACCATTGCCATGTTTATGTTTGGGGACTGAACATATAAATGAAACTGATTTTTTAAGAAGGTGATTTGATCAAATTTTTATACCCTAAACCAGTTGTAATAATGCAATATGGAAACTGAAAAAAAAAAAAAAAAAAAAAAGAACATCAAATGGCTGAGAAACACTTAAAGAAATGCTCAACCTCCTTAGTCATCAGGGAAATGCAAACCAAAACAACTCTGAAATTCCATCTTACACCCATCAGAATGGCTAAGATCAAAAATTCAAGCGACACCACATGCTGGTGAGGATGTGGGGAGAGAGGAACACTCCTTCATTGCTGGTGGGAATGCAAACTAGTACAGCCACTTTGGAAATCTATCTGGTGCTATCTCAGAAAAATGGGAATAGGGCTTCCTCAAGACCCAGCTATTCCACTCCTTGGAATATACCCAGAAGATGCTCCAGCACACAACAAAAAAATTTGTTCAACCATGTTCATAGCAGCCTTATTCATAATAGCTAGAACATGGAAACAGCCTAAGTGTCCATCAGTAGAAGAATGGATAAAGAAACTGTGGTACGTATACACTATGGAATACTACTCAGCTATTAAAAACAAGGAATTCCCGAAATTTGTGGATAAATGGATTGAGCTAGAAATGATCATAATGAGTGAGTTAACCCAGAAGCAGAAAGACTCAAACGGTATATACTCACTTATCTGCATACTAGCCTAAGGGGCATGTCCCACGAAACTCTTCACTTACCAGGAAACTGGGACAGAGGGGAGGACATCCTATTGGGACTCTAGATGAGAAAAGCATGGGAGAAAAGCAAAGTAAAAGGATCCAGAGGGTCCTAGAAACCTACAAGTAGAACATTATGATAGGCAGATTTGGGCCCAGGGGTCCCACTCAAACTAAGGCACCAGCCAAGGACAATACAGGTGGTAAACTTTAAACCCCTACCCAGATCTAGCCAATGGTCAGAACATTCTCCACAGTTGAGTGGAGAGTGGGATATGACTTTCTCACATACTCTGGTGCCTCACAATTGACCATGTCCCCTGGAGGGGGAGACCTGGTGGCACTCAGAGGAAGGACAGCAGGTTGCCAAGAAGAGACTTGATACCCTATGAGCATATACAGGGGGAGGTAATCCCCCCCAGGAACAGTCATAGGGGAGGGGAAAAAGGGGAAAATGAGAAAGAGGGAAGCATGGGAGGATACAAGGGATGAGATAACCATTGAGATGTAACAAGAATAAATTAATAAAAAAAAAAAAAAAGAAAAGAAATTGCCCATAAAGATATTCAACAACTCATAGGACAAAATAAATACATGCAAAAATGTTCTGCAGAGTCCATCTATGCTGAAAGAGCTGCAGGCATCCTAGCTAGTGACTTTTACTTTCTCAGCTTGGGTGTGGCGAAAAGTTCAGACTTCATGGTCTCAGTAGGAGAAAGGTCAGCTGAGCTCTCATAGGACAATGTTGTCTTTTGCATCCACCATCCTGGTTTTTGATGTTGGTATTTTAATCTACTTACTTTAGGCAGAAAAGGTAACCTCTAAAGCATTGATTGGCCCACTTATCCTTGTACAGTTTCCTTGCTCATTCCTAGCTGCATTGTCTGTAATAGTAAGTGAAAAATGAAAATCGAGGACTACTTGTTTTAAAAGCCAGGAAAGGACGCCTCTCCTTTCCTCCATTGCTCCCTCTCAAAGCTGTTTACTGTTGCCTGGTAATGGAATTTAGACATTCGAAAGACTACAGCACCCTGCACCAGAATGTGGGATGCACAGGGTGTGTAGACTAGTGTAGTCATTTCCTACAAATTGAAAGATTCCCTCCTGGAGGAGGGAGGAGGGTTATAAAACTCAAGATATTAATGACAAGAGGCTCAGAAAACTCAGCCAAACTTACGAGGCTCAGGGAAACAGAGAAAACCATGACTCACAAGGTCTCTTCCCTCAGCTTATACAATCAGTGACCAATTGCTTGACAGGTGGCTGCAGACATGTAGCTTTTGTGAGTCACTACCCATGCCAGAGAGGGTTTTTGGTGGTGCAGCTGTCTAAGAGACACTCATGTTCCTGTAGGTAGCCCCATCCCCCACCCCAAACTCATTTGTTTGCTATGCTACAATGGTGTCTAGTTGAGTTGTTTCTTTGGCCTGCTGACAGTGCCTTATCTGCAATGACTAGATGTTTGTTTACAGCTCAACAGTAAAAAGAAAGGAATGAGATAATGCCTAGCTCAGCACTTCCTGTCTTCCTACTCAGGACATCACCAGGAATGATGGCTAGACTACATTTGTTGTATTTATCTCCAAGAAACAGTTGAGGAAATAAGGAGGCAGTAGGTGAGGGTTCACAGGAATGGAGTTTCCAAGCTCCTGGTACAGCCTCTGTTATCCCAACAGAGATCTTTCACAAGTCACAAAATCATAGATAATTGCTAATAAGAATAACATTGTTGATCATTTGAGGACAATGTCTACTCAGGGATGGTAAAGGAAGACCCTCTGTGTGTATGCTAACCACAAGCCTGTGGGGTATTCCTTGCCGTGTTATTATTTTAACAGTTTCATTGACAATTTCCTATGTGACCGAAATTTTGACAAAGGGAAAAGAACTTTATGTGTACTTTCATAAAATGAAAAGGTGTGGAGAAGAGCAGTTACTCTTCTGATGAGAGAGCTGATGCACGGCCAAAAGTGCAAGGAAACTCCTGGGGTTTCCTCTGAACTCTGTTGGTATTGAATTCTTTTAATGAAATTTTATGTTGACTTTGGAGGTAATAATTACCTGCTCATCAGGTGCTGAGGCACCATTGAACAATTTTATGTACTTCTTTCTCTAAAAGAAATGTGCAATTTAGGCTTAATATAAATGTAGGATCTAATTAAATTGAATTGCATGAGCTTGCTGATATTCAACAGTTTCTGACCTACAAAAATAGCAGTTTCAACTAATATTACCAGCGCTCCCTTCTCCTTTAACGAGTGCACCTGAATACTGTGTCTCAAATTTTATCTTCCCTAATCCAGCTCCAGTATCCAACATAATATGACAGTTAATAAAGATATCACAGTGGGTATGGGTTTGGATGTGTTGCTGTTGCTGTTTGTTTTGTGTTTGTCATGTTTTTTGTGAAATTTATGTGGGATAATGTAGAGAGCAAGTGATGTCCTGAACAAGTTTGTATTGTTCGATGTGAACATGGACATTTCAAAGGAACCCGTGCTTCAGCCTCATGGGAGTGGCAAAGCCACGCCCAGGCAAGGCTCAAAGGGTTGGCTGAGCCATTGTCCTCTGGCCCTAGTGGCCAGTGTTTCTCTATAGACTACTCCTGCTCAGATTGGATAAGTGCCTCCTTGTTCTAATCTCTGTAGTAATCCTGGCTTTTTGTTTATCTATGTCTAATGACCCCACCTTCTTCCTCAGCTGTGTAGAATAAGCCTGGCTCCCTGATAGTAAACTCACTGAAGAGAACCTAGATCTTCAAATCATAGCCTTTGTGTGTCCATCTCTTTCTCTGTGTGTGTGTCCTTTCTTCATTACTTCATTTCCCTAGGAGGGATTCCAAGACTCAAACCATGTAAGGACATGATAGGATGCTTTTTAACACCGCCAAAAATAATGGATTTGCATGATTAAATAGAGCATCAATTTGCCTTGATTATAGGAATATGGAAACCACAAGATACTAAGTTAGTTCATCAAGGATGTGTTTACATGTTGAATCTCTTTAAAATCAAATCAGAGAGCTAGAGAGATGAATCAGTCTTTAGGAACACCCACTGCTTTTGCAGAGGGCTTAGGTTTAATTCCCAGCACCCACAGGCTTAATTCACAACTGCTTGTAACTCAGTTCCACGGGATCCGATTCTCTTTTCTGGATTCTGTGGGAGTTTGTACACATAGGATGCACATGATGCACATGCGCATGCTCAGGAACATATACATACACACAAAATAAAATATTTTAAAAATAATCAAGCAAGGTCTATGGGGTCATAAGTATTTGTTTTGCTTTATTTCACTTTTCTTTTTGAGTTGAGTTTATTGCAGAGTTGAAAGTACATTAAAAAGTATTTGCTTTCGTAAGCCCAACTTTCCCCTTCAACTGATAAAATGCAGGTGATAGGAAGATGTGTAAAGTCAATTGAGTCTTCCAATTAAATTAATTTTAGTTCAGCTTGGTATGTAAGCCAGGCTTACTGATGGACACAGAAAGACCACAAAAGGCACCAAGTAGAGGATAGTTTTAACTAACCCAAATGTTAGACCTATACAATTACCAAAACAGTCTGTTTGTACAACTGTCTTTTCTCTCAATTTCTAAACTAGTTGGGCTGTAAAGTTTTCTTATTCTGTAGAACTGTGTGGGATAAATGGCTTAGCTCTAATAATCTCTCTTTTGGGAAGCAAACCAAAACCTTAACCTCCAGATCACCAGGGAGGTGGAAAACAAATGGCTGGATTTAAAACAGGTAACAAAATGCAGCGAATTACTCCAACGTCCTCACTTTCCCCATTTGGTGTGACTTGTCTGGCTTGCCATCATTCTTCGTCGGAAGCATTGATAACATGGAGAATATCTCCGTACTAGAACCACACAGGTCTTTACAGTAGACTACTTAAGCAGTTCTAGTGAGAGGCAGAATGCCCTCAGAAGTGAGTCTCTCCAGTCCGTTATTAATATCATTTGGCTTCCCATTGCTCTCTGGAATTGTTTATTCAATACGTGGTTTTGGCAACCTCTTTAAGATTTCTTAAATGAGTACTGGCTTGTAAGAATTATCAACATTATCCATTCCATTTATGAGAAAGAGGAGAACAGCTAATAAACTTTATTGTAAAATCAAAAAAAAAAAAAAAAAAAAAAACAGGAAACAAAGATTTTGCTACAATACTTCCTGAGCCGAGTCATAAGCATGACAATGCGCAAAAAATTGGAAGAATTCGCAATGTGTATTAAAAAGCTAGCCTCTTGTGGCACTTTCTTCCTGAAAAAAGCTTACATGATCAAAGAAAACTAGGGAATTTAAATTTCATTTGATCAAGATTGGTCAGCCAGATTTTATACTCTATGGAAACACAAAATTGTGTAGACCAAAATAATTAATACAGTGTGACTTATAAACCTCAATGGTCAATGTTTTCTTCCAAAATGAAGGATATTTGACCTGAAACACCTCTGGCCTATGTCACGGCATCAGTTGTCAAACTCTTCCCCACCTCCCACTTTATTTTCTTTTTAAGCATAGAATTAAATATTCTTGCTGTTGTCTGCGGACTCGGCCTTGGTTTGGAGCTATTAACATCTATCAGGATCAATTGTACATAGCTGAACTAAGAGAAATTTACTTGACAACTCTAATGGCTGTGAAAAAGCCATTGTAGAGAAGCGGAGAAAAGAATGAAAGAGGCCAAGGCCGAGCAAAACACCAGAGGAGTTTTCCTCATTTTCTCTTAGGCTTCCAACCATCTTCCTTATTTTAGATCCAATGCTGGACTTATTTTTTCTTGTCCATTTTGACACAATCCAATGCATTGGAAGAATGCATGTAGGTTATGGGCTGGGCCCGGGAAATGGGGCCCCTTGAGAACAGTTTGAGACAGCTGAAGGGGCCGGAATATAGCTAGTGAACAAGACTTTCCTGTAAGAACTGTAGCATAGAGCAAGAAGGAAATTTGATTTTGATGAACCCTGCTTGCCAGGTCACCTGTGCATAAGTACCTTGGACTTAGCTTTGCCCAGTAGCCTGCCATATAAGGGAAGAATGCTATTGGTACACAGACTCACTTTCCAGAGCAAGCCTACCCAACAGATTGCTCCCCCAAGCCATGTCATACTCACAACAGGCACCACTGGCAAAAAGTGGCCATAGATGCTGTGTATGCTTAGGCAAATCATTTGCAAATCAGCAATGTGCAAAGTGTGATTAAACTTCTGGTAAATACCAGAAGAAAGAACACCTAATTCATACTGCCTTATGCTACAGCTTGATGACTTTCCCCAAAGACATTAAGAATTTATCTGTTATTTTTTTCCTTCTGATCCTGTCTTTGGGTGCATTTGTATATTATAATGCAGTAACGTTTTGAAAATGCACATTCCCACAGAAGGTGATTGTAGCCTGTGGTGGAGAAAGGGCCGTCCAAGAATGATGAGGCTGATTAAGAGCCCCAGTGGCTCGTTTATGAACCTAATCGTGTAATCTCAGCATCTCTTTAGAATGCAGCCAAAATCTTCCCAGGGAGAAGAAGAGCCTCAAAAAAGAAAACAGAAGGAGAGAAGAAAGGAAAAACAAAACAAAGAGTGGAAACAGAGATTTTTACTTTTAGCTCATTGGATTTGCAAGGGACAATAAGCGAGATTCATTAGGCCATTTGTTTCTGTCATCTGCCATGATTCAAAATGAAATACTAAATGTTTCATGGACTCAGAAAAAGAGTAAAATTTGTCTTTGTGTAGGCTGTGCAGAGACGGTGTGGCTTACAGCCCCATACAAGGGGCCTGACGGATGAAAGGGGGAAGGGTGGTGCTGTCTGAGTGATGATGGGCTAATATCATCACCCTCTTGTCAGCTGTAATAGGCTTTCCCTCAAAGAAATAATTCATAAAACCGCTACATTATATTCTATCCTTGACAGGCCCTATCTATCCTCCAACCCAGCAGGCTCACAACTAATAAGAAAATATGTGGTTCAGGAACCTTGAAAAATTAAACAGGTAGTTTATGAACAATTTGTTTCATGGGGATGTTTATTATGTTTATTAAATATTGAGCCTTTAATGTTTTCCCAGTGCAGATGATATCATAAAAATGCTGACTTAAGCCTTGGATGTATTCTTAGAAAATGACATTTTACAGCACTGGTCGTACATAGTAAATAACTAAATTATAGCAGCTTCTCCCTGTGTATAAAGATGGTGTGTAGAAACTGTAATTTATAATGTGTCTTTATGGATGTGTGTATGCAGTATGTGTCCATGTGTGCCATGCTCAAGCTACCCTGGTAGGCTGGGGTTTAAAACTAAGCTGTGGAGTGGCATTCTGTGCGTGCCTGTTTTGAGGAAAGTCAGCTTGAAATTTGTTTTTATTGCTTGTAGTAAAGGAGATGCCTTAAGTTTAGAGTTTCTGGAGTCTAAAGCACACAGACTCTGGACGCTAATAATAAGCCTAATCAGAAGTGTTACTTTGTGTCATTTTTATATAAATCCTTTTCTTGTGTGTGTGTGTGTGGGGGGTCTCTCTGGAGACTGATTCATGTGAGAGTATGAAGGCAAAATAGCTCCTTGTGATGTGATGTTCCTTATTTGAGAGGTATCAAATTAGACATAGGAACTCCACTGTGGAGAGCTGGAGAGCAGCAAGAAAGTGCATGAAGCATGGTCTTCCCATGTGCATACCTTGTGCACTGCTAGCTGGGCTGCCATAATATATTTAATCAGCGTGACAGTAAGTGATCCTTTGCAGTAGACAAGCGAGTGGAAGATTATCAGCATCTTACAGGGTTAATGGCCCTTCCATAATAAACAATACCCACAGTATGAAAATAAGGCAATAATTCATGCACAGATCTCAGATGCACATGCCCAAAGTGATTTACAAAGGAACTTGGATCAAACCTGTGGTTAAATGCTACCGCATTCCAGGGCACAGCTTTACTGAACTCAGAAGGACATCTTAATTTACTGTGTATACCCACAGAGAAAGACACGCACGGGCATTCGTAATGAATACACTCTCACAGGGCTTTACTGACTGGAGAGGTACATATAATTTGAAAATTTCAGTCACTTGTGAACTATTAACATGAAAAAGGTAAACTCGGTGTTTTGTTGAAATATGGTCATCAGAACATCAGGAAGAACCTGGGAAGTTCTTCAGAGGCCACTTGGAGACCTTCGTTGTGAAAAACCTTTATCCAAAATGATGCAAGAGAGACAAACTGACCCTGAGCTTTAGGAGGATGCTCGGAGCTAGCATCTACATGTAGTGTGAATTTTATAAATCATGAGGCTTGGTCAGTGGTAAACAAAAGCTGAGCTTACACACGGGAAACAGGAGACTGTGATTTTGTAGAGCAGAAGTAGTTGAGATGTTTATCGTAGATAACAAACCAGTTAATAGCCAAATTTAGGATGCATATCTAAATAAAATCAAAAAATTATGGAATGGCTGAGTTTAAAGAATGGGACTGGCTTTTGTGTTTACACTATTCAGCTTCTGAGTTGGCTTCAAGCCACCTGTTATTACTTAAAGGCACCAGAGGGGATGTGGGCAGAAGAGGTTGTGGGATTACACTATGTAGCTTCTCGATGAGAATGGGCAGCAAGCCTTGGAATGACCATTTCTCATTGGAGCCTGATTTAGGGGCTGGGAATCAACTGTATTTCTTTTCCCCCAGTAGATACCAGGATGAATGTAAATTAAGGGTATTATTATTATTTTACTTATTCTGTTTGTGCAAGCATGTGTGTGTGTGTGTGTAAGCAAGCACCTGTATGTATGTATATACCTGTGTGTGGAGGCCAGAGGATAGCCTCAGTGTAATTCCTTAGGAGCCTTCCATATCCGATTAAGACATGCTCTCACACTGGCTGGCTAGATGGCCAATGATGGACTGCTCTTGCTTCTGCAACCCCCTATCTTCTCATCACATGGACTGCAGGCAAAAACTACCGTGCCTCACTTCTTACATGGGTTCTGGACATCCAAACTCTGGTCCTCATACTTGCAAGGCAAAGAGATAACTGACTGTGTCATCTCCTCAGTCCTTAAGTACATTTTCAAGTACACACAAATAAGGGCTAGAAAGACGGCGCCATGGATAAGAGTGCTGGGTGCACTAGTAGAGGGCACCACATAGGTCAGCTCATAGGCAACTGCAGCTGTGGCTCCAGCTCCAGGTGGCTGAAACCCTCTTCTGACCTTCTTGGGCACCTGTACAAATGTGCATATTCACAGGCATACTGACATTTAGACACACACACACACACACACACACACACACACACACACACACACACACACACACACATACACACACACACCACACGCACACACACATAATTAAACAATAAAAATAACATCTGCCCAATGGGATCATTAAATTACAAAATACGTGATAAAGAGGGGAGCATCCTATGGCTGAGACTAAAACAAAACAAAAAGAAAACTCGATATTTTAACAAACTTTGGGCTGATCTGAGGCTTTTTCTTTTTTCTTTTATTTTATTAAGAATAGAATTTAATATAATATATTTTGATTATTGTTTCTCTTCCCATAATTCCTTTGAGATTCTCCCCTACCTTCCCTCTCACTGGAATCTACTCCCCTTTTTGTTTTTTGTTAGAAAACAAGCATGAATAATAATAATAATAATAATAATAATAATAATAATAATAATAATAACAACAACAACAACAACAACAACAACAACAACAAAACCAAACTAGTCATAATAGGATAAAACAAACAAATATAAGAAAAAGATTGAAACATATATATATAGATAGATAGATAGATAGATAGATAGATAGATAGATACAGAGACACACATGTTCATATACACATAAATCCCCTAAAAACCCCACAAAACCAAAAGCCACAACATATACGCATGTCAAAGCACTGCCAAAACCCAGTGAGACAAAGCTCCTCCAAAGATGCTGTTGAGTTCATTGTGTGTTGGCCATCTACTGCTGGGCATGGCACCTGGCCTTACAAGTGGTTTGTGTATTCCGGGAGACTCCATTAGAGAGAACTGATTTTTAATTTTTAAGTGGTTATCAATTGGACATGGCTTCTGGGTTAGGAAATGGGGCTTTTGACAATTTTCCCTCTCAATGGTGAGATTCTGTACAGGTCCTGTGTGTGCTGCCACAGTCTCTGTGAGTTCTTGTGTGCATCAGTCCTGCTTGTTTAGAGGGTTTTGTTTCTTTAGGCTCCTCCTTCTCCTCTGGCTCTTACAGCCTTCTCCCTCCCTCTTCTTCAGGCTTCCCTGAGCCCCCAGGGGAGGGATTTGACGGGACATCTTGTTTAGGACTGAGTGTTTCCGGGTCTCTCTGGGGCTTCTTTTAAGTTTAATTTTAAATAATAAAAACTATAGCTCTCCATCCCAAGTACATCGTCTAGATAGTTTTCTAGTAAAGTTGACATTTACTCACTTAAGTCTTGACCCATTTAAAATCCTGTGTTCTGGCATGGACTTACTGAGGTCTCCTGGCACTGGGTGCTGCATCTCACTGAAAGGCACTGGGGTTAGGAAAAATCATTCCAACCATGCTAATCCATTGCTTTCTATGTAGATCACACATATTTATGAAACCAAGAAGACCAGGTTAGACAGGTAGGCCATATCTGCAGCGATGTAAGAGACAGATAAAATGGACAGCAGTTTGTGAAAGAGGAAAACATCACTCCTGGTCATTAAAGAATCATGCACATTGCAAACAGCATGAGACTCTGTTTGGCTTCAGGTCACATGTTATGCCACCAATTTCAGACATTCCTCTCTTTAAAAGGAGGCAGTTGGTGGCAATTAATTACCTCTGGATAGCATGTACAGCTGCAGCCTATGTATGAAAACAGAAGAGAAATTAGATTTAATTGGCCTTAGCACAATCAAGAATGTGGCATTTATTTAATTATGACTTGTTGGGAAGGAGACCTTGATTAGTGTGGTATTACATTTTTAATATTAATAATATAATTAATAACACATACAGCACATAGAAGTGAAATAAGCTTCTTAGATATTACAGCAAGATTCTGCCTGCTATTTTCATAGTGACATGAAGTGTTCGTTTAACAATCAAAAAATTCTCAATTATTTACAAAATGGTCTGTTGCCCTTGTGTGCCCATCATGCTGACTATTTCAGTTTTCCTTCATCAGGCCGAGGCCTGACATGTTCATATACAGCACAGCTTCTGTTGTTTAGTGAACTGAGCCACTGGGCCTCAGTTTATTTTCTACTTTGGTCTACTTTGAAACTTTGAAATGAATGCATTTGTCATTAGGTGCCCTTTGTCTTTTAATTGGTAATAACTAGATTTTTTTTTAAAAAGGAAACTCTTAAGTTCATCCTAAAGGCACACAATAAACAAATAAACACTGGGTGTGGAGACTTTTAACTGTCGTAATTCTCAAATATTGCACTAATGTTTACAGTAATGTTTGTCTAGACAGTCCCTTGCATTCTTGCATCTTTTGGCGCTTGTACAGACATTCTGATCAGTTTATTGTGTGTTTTACTTCTTTTTCTGTCTCTGGTGAGTCCCAGGAGTCTTTGTCTATTTTTTTCCTTTCTCCCTCATAGCTTTTCAGGGTGAGCATTTATTTCAATTTAAGGGACCACATTGTAGTACAGTCTGTATGTAGGTGGGGTCTTGCTGATGGGAAGGTCTCCCACATGCCACTGGACAAAACAAAATGAATACTTCTTACTGTTACATCGCATCTTAATAAATCTGTCTTCTTTTCCCCAGGCACTAGGCACCCTTTCTGGATAGTTTCCTATAAAATCAGTGGGCTTAGACATGTTCTACCTATGCTGCAGCATTGAAAACAGAGACAGAGCGGTATGCCACAGCATTTTGGTTTTATGGATGGAGTGATTCTGAAATTTAGATAGTGAGTAGCAAGTGAGGAGTGCCTCACGTCTTGTAAGATGCTGTGGCTGTCCCCTTGACTAGCTGCACTATCTAAGAACACTGTACTGATCTCTGTCACCTCAGCAAATGAACACTGAAATGTTACACTCCCCTAGGCCAGTGGAGAAGGATTGGGCAATTAGCAAGAAGCAAGGAAAGTCAGCCATAAATTAGAGAGGTCAAGGCTTGGAGAGAGGATTATTTTATAAAGCCTTTGTTGTTGTTGTTGTTGTTGTTGTTTTGTTTTGTTTTTACTTCTCTTAGATGTTTTTGTTTATTTGTTTTTAGTTCTGGATTTGCATTCATCTGATGGAAAAGAAAATAAGCTCACTGATTTTTGAGACTGTATGTTGCAATATGTTCATCTTTGCTCCATCAAATAATTCTGGTCTGTTCAAGGTAAATATATCAACATTAAAGATGGCTTATCTTTGACCATCACAACAGACCAGGGAATCAAAGCATCCCAGGGGTTTTCAGTGAGCCTCTTCTATTTCTTTAGAAAATGACTGTGTGAACTTGGCCTCATCATTTCTTCTCCTCAAGTCACTGACTTTTAAAGTGAGGGTGCAAAGCTCTTGGGGTGAAGTCGATGTCCCTTCATATCTAATTGTTTAGGGGTTTGTTTTATATGCTGGAGGAGCAAGGGCTGGGGCCCTAACCCAAAAGTAAAGCCCTAAAATTCAAAACATTTTATTCATACATGTCAAATAACTAATCCAAACAACAGAACAAAGTCACCTTGCCAAACTGATCAAAAATCAAACAAGAAAGTGAGAAGTAGGCAGTATGCTTGGTTGCTTTCTTAAAAAAAAATAATTTATATATATATATATATATATATATATATATATATATATATATATATATATATAATCCAACCTCATTCCATCCCCACAACTTTCCTATACCCCCCCTCCACTTTCCCCTCCCAATTTCATGTGCTCTTAAAAAAAATACCCTCTGAGTAATAGCACGCAGCTGTGGACATTTGCTGGGGGCATTGGTGGCCTCTTGGGTCCTGAGTCCCTGAAGAAAATTGATGTCTTATCCCAGAAGCCATTAAGTGCCAATGGTTCTTCAGATAGGAGCGGATTTTCCTGAGTCCTTCGTCAATCAGCTTTGGGATTTTGTCTGGCTTGATTTTAGTTTTCTGCCTTTTCCCAAGAGCAGGGAGGCAGCTCCTAACCGTAAAAGAAGCCCAGCAGGTATGGGTGCTTTCTGTCTCTTGCAGAGTGGGCGCCACCTGACCTTGTTGGGCTGTGAGAACCCTTCACTCTTGTGGAAAGGAAAGACCAAAGCTGCCCCCAGGCCTACCCTTAGAGTTGAAGGGGGAACCAGCAGGAGAGAGTGAAATCAGCCCTCACATTACAGGAGGGCTTGGCACTAGATGTGGAGCATCATACATGACAGCTAAGTGTTAACATGGACACACACACACCTGTGTATCTGTAGACAACCCCAGACTTGCTGCTGATTTCTCTGTGAGATTGACTTAATGGCTGTATTTGATTAGATGGGAGGCTGTGTATAAGATCTGCCAGGTGCCAGGTGGAATAGGCTACATTTTGTAAAGTTTTATTCTCTCTCTCTCTCTCTCTCTCTCTCTCTCTCTCTCTCTCTCTCTCTCTCTCTCTCTCTCTCGTTGCCAAATTCTTCTTATTTAAAGCTGATGACAAGTTCATTATTTAATGAGTGGTTAGTTCAGTGCCATAGCTGTGTACACTCTGAAAGACTTTCTTTATTTTTCTCCAGGAAAACCCCTTGATACAATGTGTGATAACAGCATGTACCTGTCTGTCAACAGAAAAGGTCCAGGATATAAAATCCCTTCTGTGGCAGCTGCCCAAAATAGGCAGCAAACAGTCCATGCTTGACACAAGCACTGAACCTGGACTAGCTTAAAACCTAGCTGGGAGGCTGCATCTACTCAAGATGGAGATTTTTCTTTCTTGTTCTTCCCAATCCAGTATCTCATGAAACTTTTGTCCAGAATATGTAACTACAATAGACCCTTCCTTGGGGAATAGGCGTCGGAAATTTCTATAGTAATTATATTTAAATTAAAATGGTAAAACCCACAAAATCAGAGTTAGTGGGCAAGATGACCAAGTGTGTAAAGGCATTTGCCTTCAATTGCCTGGTGGTCCAAGTTTGGTCCCCAAAGTTGACATGAAGGTGAAAGAAGAGAAATGACTGAACAAAATTGTTCTCACACACACACACACACACACACACACACGATTAATAATAATAATAACAACAACAACAACAATGATAGTATCAACAACAAAATTTAAGACACAAAATTAAGGAAAATGAGGCCAGGTGACCATGAGAACTATGTTTCCTGGTACAACGACAAGGAAGATCATTATTAATATATGACTTGACGCATCTATCCCAGTGAATTGATAAGGAAATCTTCCCGGTTATTGAAAAGGGCGTGGCTGGCCACAGTGTGGATGTAATTCACTGAAAGGGACAGGTTCCACAGTCTCCTCGTGCAAGCTGCTGCTTAAACAAAGTAATGTAGTCAAGCAAAGCTTTCTTTCGTTCTGAAAACAAAGTAGAGATGTATATTTAAGATAAATATTCTACAAGTTAGGGAAACACTAATGAGTGTGTAAGATGGCCGAGGCAGAGCCTCCGTAGTGGTCACGTGGAGAGTGAAGTGACTCAGGAGGCTGAGATGCAATCACAGTGCCAGTGGTGGCGGGTTAGAAAAGCTTGTATTTGCTTCAGGACACAGGCTGAGTTTGTAGATTCACATCTGGGGGAATATGGAAAGGGGAAACGAGTGGCTTGTACACACCCTTGCCCATAGTGCACATTGTACCATTCTCCCTCTGGCCAGAAGCATCTCTTGTGTGTGAGGGGATCCTGACTCTTAACACTGACTTCCAGCATCCTACATAGAACCCCAGACCTGTTTGTTGTTATGTACGTTGTTTATTGGTTAACAACTGTGAATTAAGTCTTAAAGCCTGTGAGTAAAAACAGCGACTTGATTCAATGTGTGGAAGGGCAGATTACTTCTAAGATAGAAAAGATGTCTTGTGACTGATTAGAAATTACTTCCTGGGACCCTGTGGCTGATGGAAGATGCTGCCTGGAATCTGATTCCTTGTTTGCTCTGTCTCCAGTTATTTATCTTAGAGACAACTTTTCTTTGTCTAAGAGCTCAATGTCTCCCCCCCTCCCTGCCCCTTGCTCCTCTCCCCGTGTATGTCTTTGTGTGTATGTTCATGTGTGTGCATGTAGAAGCTAAAGGAGAGCCTTAGATGTTGGGTGTCATTCTTCAGGTATCATCCACTTTTTAATTATTGTGAAACTCTGTTTACTTTTGAGACAGGCTCACTGGCTCACAACGCTCCAAGCAGGCTAGGCTATCTGGTCAGCAAGTCCCATGGACCTGCCTTCCTCCATCCTTTCAGGCTAGAAGTACAAACATGGAATACCATACCCAACTTTTTTTTTTTAATTTAGGATTTGTTTTTGTTATACTATGTAACATGATTTTTTATGCATCTATATATTTTACTTTTTGAGAATTTTCCCATCAAACCTGACTGTCTCTTCTCATCTCACAAAAATTACTTATACAAGGTCGGTGGGAAGCAAGAGCCTCTAACCTGATATTTAAAAGCTGGATCCTTTGAGTGCAGCCCTAGTCTGCAGGTCCTTGCAGTTGAGAAGCAAACAATCATCAGGGCTCTCACAGCTTGGTTTTCCCTCTCCTTAGAATGCTATTTCAGGTTGTCCCCAGCTGTCCAATAAAATAAATAATAACCCTAAAGTAATCATAATGTTTTTAACTTTTTGAGATTATAATCAGGTAATTTCTCCTTTTTTCTTTCCTCCCTCCAAGCCCTCCCATATACTCCCACTGTGCTCTTTCAAATGCATGCCCTTTTTATTTTATTTGTTGTTACATATGTGTATGTGTTAAACAAACAAACAAACAAACAAACCAAAAACAGCCTCCAACCTCGGACAGTAGAGAACAAGTGTAAACATCTTTTAAAAGAAAACAAGTGTTTTCATGCCAATGCTTTACATCTTAGGTGACTGAAGACTGTTGTTTATCATACACCACAAAACACCTGGTAACAACAGGTCACATGGACACCACGAAAGGAAAAAAAAAATCTAACTTTTGCCTCGGGGAGGAGCAAATAGAACAGACTTTTATTATTTCCATGTGTTGTTTTAAATATTTTCTTCTGAAGAACACTTAGCACCTTCACAGTGCTAAATTAATTTAAAATGATAATATTTTCTCCTTTCTAAGATCTCTTCTGTGGGAGGATGCCAGAGGTAGACACCAGAACAGGGAGCTTTGATCGCGCCCTGTAAAAGTACTTCAAGTCCATGTCCTTAGGTGACATTTTCACAAATCCAATTTGTTGGTGAAATAAACCCTGGAGGTAGACTGTGGCTCTATTTTGCCAGTTTATAAAAAAATGTATTTTTAAAGGGCTGTCCCTGTCTTTTAGGGCATTTCTTATGTTTCCAGTCTTTATTAGCAAGTCTAGCTGAGTGTGTGATTTCTAGGGAAGTCTCAGTACATTTATCCCTGAACAGGCACTAAGTACTGTTGCTTCCATGTCCTTTATAGCAGAAGCAAGGTGGATGCCAGCTGCCCTGAGACACAGGGCAAATGACTTCCCTTGAACCTCTGTTGTACTAAGTTCTGAGAGACTGTGACCTGTGGCCCCAATAGGATAGGGTGTTTTTCCACAGAGATTTAATGAAGAGCTCCTGCAGATGTACTTTGTCATATGATATGGCGAACTTGTCATTGTCTCTCTATTCTTTTCTCTTAATTGGTCTTTGGTGTAATTTCTGTTTGCTTGTTTTCTTTCAGTTAAAGATGCTGAGCCTCATAAGAGTAACAGTAGGGGTAGCTCAGCAATTAAGGGCACTCACCGCTTTTGCCAAAAACCCGGGTTCTGTACCTATATCAGGCAGCTCACGGGGATCTGATGCCCTGTGGCCTCCCTGGGGACCTGCATACACATAGTCCACATGAACTTACGTGGGCACGCACACACGCTCATACGTAAAAATAATAAATACGTTATTTTTATAAAGGAAACAAAAGAGTCCCTACCCAGGTGCGCACCTAGTGCAGTGTCCACTCACGCCTTTTGCAGGAGGCCCTCTGGAGTTTTCCTTTCCCTCCGTGCCTTTTGCAGGAGGCCCTCTGGAGTTTTCCTTTCCCTCCGTGCCTCGATGTGTTCTCCTTTTCTTCCTATCGAGGCTGACAGCAGCAAACTGGGGACACTCCCTGACATGCTGAGAATTAGAAGTTGGGTATTGGGTGTCATCTTCTTCCAACTACCTTTGGCCCCACAAATCCATTCGAGGGTGGACCGACAGGGGTAATCTACTAGGCAAAAGCATAGGAAGGTCACTTGAGTAAGAAAGAGAAACAGGGACCAAAGAGTGGAAATTTGGGAGCAGAAATAAAAATATTAGGACACAGCTTGAAGGAAAGATTTGGATGTGAGGAAAGAGAGGAAGAGGGGATGATCACAGGGGATGATGGCGGGGGGGGGGGGGGGGGGCTAGAGAGAGAGGACAGTGAAAGAAGGAAGGAGGTGGTGAGAAAACAAAACAGGGAAGAATGGGAATTGAAAAGACAAGAAATGGTGGAAGACAAAGAAAGGAGCACTTAAAAACAAAGTAGAAAAAAATAATGTGCATTCCTAGAGACAAAATTCAGTATGCAGGGAGTCCCACCTGAGAACCTGTGCGTGAAAACTCAGGAACAAAGCCTCAAGTATAAGCAAAATGACATTTACTATGACAAAGTAGACAAAAGGGCAGATTTCCCTTTTAGATTCGATGAAAGCATGGATGTAGATTACTGATGGGCATCTCAATTACCTGCTAAAATAAAAAGCAGATAAGCTCAGAAAATTTAAACTAATAAGATCTCTGTATCGATTTTCTGCCCCATTACTCAAATAGCAAATCTGGATAGAAAGAAGTTAAAAGTTTAGGAACTGGTGCTTTCCCAATACTTTAGGATGGAGCTTTGATTTAATTATTATTTTTTAAATCCGGTGACAATTCCTTAGGCGTCATGATACCTATTGCTATTTAGATGGTAACTACAGAAGCTGAAGTAGAACCAACAGGGTGTTTTAGGGTGGCTCAGACGTCAAATATAAAGCTGAGTGGGCTGAATGGAGGAATGTTAAGCACTGATTCCCAGAGCTTTCATGTCAGGAGTGGGCATGTGTGTTCAAGATGCATGTGAAATGCTTTTCTCACTGCACGTCTTAATCAAAAGCCAAAGCAAATTGCTGACATGTATACAGTGAAAAGTACAGGGGACTTGGGAGGGCTAACTTCTGCGAGAAGTGTTATCAGTGTCTGCATTCTAAAGCTGATGGCTTGTTTCACAGTGGACCTACTCTCTTTGTCAGCCTGTCCTGTTTCCAGAGTTAATTTCTCATTCCAAGTCATCACTCAATGGATATGAGACACTGTGCCATGCCCCCAATCTGTACCAACATGGAATGAAAAAGTTAAACAACAAGATATCACTGCACCATCAGCACCATCACGATAGACTGCAATGGCAGCGTCAGATGCTGCTGAGTGGTGAAGCCACTGGGCCTCTTAGTTATTCCTGGTGGGGATGGAAATGCTAACCTTGCTTTGACAATTCTCTACCAAACTGAAGATGCTCCTAACATCTGATTTAATCATTGTGATGCTTGGTATTTACCAAAAAAAAAAAAAAGTAGATTCCCATACAAAGAGTTACATAAAGATGCTTGTCCCAGCTTTATTTATTATAATTGGCAAAATACGTGAATGATGAAGATGTCCTTCAGCAGGTGTGAGGATTACAAACCATGGGACAGGCAGACAATAGGTTATTACTCAGTGCTAAAAGGAAATGAGTGATCAAACTATGAAAAGACCCAGATGATGCAAACTATTGCTAAATGAAAGAAACCAATCTGAAAAAGCTGCATGTGATGTCACTCTAACCACCTGGCATTTGACAAAAAGCCATGGGAACAAATCAAAGGACCAACATTTTCTAGGATGGTAATTAGGTAAAGCGCAGAATATTCTTATGGCTACTTTTTGTGATACTTCAGCCGTGAAGACATGACACTTAGGGTTTCTATTGCTGTGAAGAGACCGTTGACCATGGAAACTGGCTTACAATTCATAAGCATAGTCCATTATCATAATGGGGGGACACATGGTGGTGGCACACACAGAGACCTGGTACTGAGCAGGTAGCCTAGAGTTCTATATATGGATCATCAGGCAGTCGAGGGTGGTGGAAGAGGGGATGGGGGTGTGTGTTGGTTTGAGCATTTTAAATTTCAAAGCCCATCCCCAGTGACATACTTCCTCCAACAAGGGCACACCTACTACAACGAGGCCACGCCTCCTAAAAGTGCTACTCCCTAGTGACCAATCATTCAAATATATGAGCCTATGGGGCCATTCCCACTCACTGCTGTGCGTCCATTCCATCCCACAGACTGTACCCTACCCAGGATCCTAATGCAAATTGTCAATTTTGGTGGTGATATGTTATTGTAAGTTCATAGATGTTAACACATGGAGCATTCTGCTGTAGGATTTGAAGGCTAAAGGGGTTAGGCATGCATGTGTTATCTGAGAACTTCTCTACCCTCCTCAGCCTCATTATAAACTTAAGAATACTCTAAAAAGAGAAATATATTTATAAAAGCAAAGAAATGCATTTTTTTTTTGCCAAATTGCTTATTCTCCCACCATTTTATGGATTGTTTGTTCCACATCTACTTAAAGTCTGTAGACTATTTATTTTACATACTATTTCTGTATGATGAAAACCAACATCTTATTTTTTAAATATGCATGCCTTTATGTTTGATGCTAAGAACCTTTTCTGTTTTTAACCTGTTTAGACTTTGCACTCACTGCCTGTTTGTGTGTCTCGAAAAGTGCATTTTTAAAGTGGGTTCTGACTTTTAAATTATATTAGTCACATATCACCTGCCAAATATGACACCTTCCATGGTGGGTCCAGTCTCATCTGAGCACATTAGGATATCTCATAGGTCCTACGTTTGAGAGCCAGTGGTTTTGATGCTTGCTTACCACGGCCCAACCTTAGTGAAACATTTGGACTGAATGAAGTAGCTAAGCCCCTTTATGCCTTTTTGTGAAGGCCTTGAGATCATCTGCTACTGCTTTTGAGTCTTTCGCTGTCAGGAGTTGCGATATAGAAAGCCTCCTGCTCTGTTTCCTTCCTCCACAACTGCTTTAGCTATGTTCAAATCATTTTTTCCCCTGCCCCCAGAAGAAAGGTCATTGCAATAGAGTCTCTTGGTGCATGATTTCCACATACCTTAAATAAACAGTCATTTCTGAATGGAGGTGAACTCAAAATCCTCCTTTCATCCTTAGCCCTATGATAATTTTAGAATGTGTCCCCAGCCCCCTCCCTGGCTGCAGCTGCAGTTCCTGTAGTCCCTCTGTAGCGACATTTTTGTGTGTTTAAGATGCAGTACACTTTCACTGCTTTCACAGGAGCAATGTGTCAGGAAGCACCTGATGTGTGACTACAGTTGAAATTGTCCTCAACAAATCGGCACCGCCATCAGCTGAGAGCCAGGCTAATGATGCTGCCCTGTCAGCCGCCATGCTTTTGATAAACATTTCTTCTGAGCAAAGGATGTGGGGACGTTATGCCATCATTTGGTAAGATGTCAACATAGCTGTGGGGTTGGGGCAATTAAGTTTGCTCTTCCTTACACAAATGCAGAATGGGGTCAGACAAGTGGGTACTTATACCCAGTTTAGTGATGGTGGAGAGAGCCAATTGGTTCGCTCCATGTTTCCTTGTTTGTGTATGGCTGGAATTTGTTCAGGGATGGATACAGGAGGTGGGAAGTGAGAAAGTGGGGGGTGGTGAACAACTCCACAGAAGAGAAAATTAAATGAGTGTCCTTACTCACCGTGTATGTGTGTTTGGCGTAAGGATTTTGATGGCTTCTTGTTTGCTCAGTCTCCTGTTTCTTCTCAGGTATCCTGACATGATGCAGGGGCTTCTTGTACAGGCAGTGGCTACATCTCTGTGGGTGGGAGGGACATCACTGACATGTGAAGTAATCCATGGGTGTATCAGCTGGCTGGAGTCCTGACATTTGTGATGAACAGTGACAAGAATTCTGTCTCTTTTAGTGCCAAATTTAATGTAGTCTTAGGCTGAGACCCCCAAGGTGCCTGCTCAATTAGGTGCACATTACAGTCCCCTTCTACTTTCCTTGGCTCTCATCCTCATGGTATTAGGATTTGTACATTTAATTTGGTTCATATTTTAAAATAGCCTCTTTTCTCTGGTCATTGTTTGCTCATATATTTGGGGCACATTCTCTATTCGAAATAAGGAAGGCCAAGTAGACATTTCTAATTCTTATCATGTGGGGGACAACTCTGAGTGTGTTGGCAACTCATAAAAAGTGCCCTGTCCTGTAGGCTCTGTTTCTTAACAATTAAGCTTTATTATACAACCCAACTAGCTTACACAGATGGAAAAAAGGTTAAAGGGAAAAAAAGAGTGAACCTTCCGGTATCCGTTCCACGGGACAGGTCCTTTGGTGTCTCTGGCCTGTGTGCTGGTCCAGCCTGTTTGCTGATCCACATACACTCAAGCCAGGTCTGAACCTGTTGTTCTCTCCTCCCTGCCTGCCTGTGTCAAGTGCAGAAGGGCAGTCTCCTTCTCCCATTGAGGGTTGATTAGAAAAACAATAGTCCAGGTGGAGTCCCCAGGTCTGCTTCCTGAATTCCAGGCCCGGGATGGCTCCACTCAGTATATCACAAGGTATCCATGGGGTGCCCAAGGGTAAAGCCAGCCAAGACTGCTTTTACCTGTGACAAAGCTTACAGTCTTTCCCACACTGTCCTTTGACTGATGGTCCACTTATTCTATACACAGACCTGGGATCCTAATCCCATCTCACCCTGTCACTGAGTACCTCGTTGTATACAGATGTGTCATGGTGTCCCTGGTATAGGATGCTTAGTTTAGTTTCCCACATGGTATCTTTGTCTTATTCTTTGAGATCTGAGTGTGTTGAGATCATGTTTTCCTGGTTATTCCAGCCAGTGTCGCTGTTTCTGCAGCGGGGCACTTGGAGGGGAGGCAGGCCTCCACTTCCTGCAGCACATGTGGCGTCTACTCCTGCATCTGGGTGGTTACGATTACTGTTACTCACTGACAAGTCCCAGCCCTTGAAGCAAGCTGGCTGGAGAAGCCTGGCTCCACATTCTCTCTGAAGGCCCTGATGTCTGAAGATGGAGAGAAGTGGAAATGGGGAGGGGGTCAAGATGAAAGTGAATTCTGGTCTGAACCAGATGGAGAACAGGGCAGGGAGGAAGCAGCGAGTTCCCCTGTGGGCGTCTAGTGTGGCTGTCTCCTCTCCTTCATCTACTCACGTTTTTCTTTTGTCCTCTGCACACCCCTTTCTTCCTTCACACTTGTGTCTGGTCTCCGGAATCTCCTGGCCTGCCTCTCCATTATAAAGGACCACACTAACGCTTGCCAGGTGTTTCCCCTTGGAAAACTGGGTTTGGAGGGACGGGCAAGAGAGGAGGAATCTGAGGGAGACTTTGACTCAAACGTGGGGTCTGATGAAAGAGGAGTCTCCGAGCTATCTCAAAGTATGATGTTACAGAAAAATACTCTGCTTTCCAGATACCCTGGCACACTCTACTGAAATATAGAGGGCATTACCTGAAGCGACCCAGGCACAGTGCCTTGCGGGGTAAACTGATAATTAGGAAACATTCTTTGCAGAATCTGTCAATACAACTGTAGAGATGGATCAGCGAGGTAAGACACTCTGCATGGGAATGCATGGGAAGGGCATCAACTTGCCACAGAGGAACAAAGGCAAAAAGAAACACAAAAGGCATTTGTTTCAAGAGACACATGAGTCCCAATTCAGCAGGAATGTAGTGGGACTCATGGAAAGATGGGGATTCTTCTGGTGTGGGTGGTAAATTGCAAAGCAGTGAGTAGAGAATAAACTTGTTGGGTGGTATTGGTACACTGATTCTAGAGTCTTGGTGAATTTACTGATGAGATAACCTGATATCTCACTGTCCCTCAGGATAGTTTTGCTTTCTGGGACAAAAGATAAGGATGTGGTATTTTAACAAGTAATTTAGAAGCATGATATGTTTGCATACATTCATATATATGAATATATATATATACATACATGCATACACACACACACGCACACACACATACACATATTGTTTGTTTGCATTACAAAAAAAGAACAGAACAAAACTCCCCTTGCATGGATTTCTGAAGCAGGTGACACTCTTGAGTAGCACTGTTCTTGTTTAGCAACGAAGAACAAAAGTCCAAGATTCCACCACTTTGAAACTGACTTATTACATCAAAAAAGGGACCCACATTTTTAAAGTGAGCAATCTTTGTAGATAGCTTAGAGAACTAATTCTTTACATCACTGGAATTGGTAGAAACATCTGGCTACCATACACTCACCCTGAGATAGTGTCTTCTGCCAGAGAGATCACTGCAGCCCTTAGCCCTCACCGTGAACACCTTGCCCTGGTAGTTTTCCAGGGTGTCATTTTTTTTTTCCTGGATATGGGGTGATCATATGACCAAAGGTGTTTCCTACCTATAAGATGTGTTCAGTGTTTATTCCTCATTGGATCATCCTAGTTAAAAATAATTCAGACCAGCATAATGAGTGTTTTAAAAGCCTTCTTGTTTTCTCTTTAGTGAACACCACGCCATTTCATGAGCCTTTCATTTCGTCACGATGTCCAAGTCAGAAACAGAGTTCTTGAACTTATTACTCCTTATCATTACCATCTATTCAAATCAAACTAGAATAAGACTGCCAGAATCTAAACTCCCCATTTTTCGGTATTGTGCTATTTGATGAAAAAACTAGCAAATACCCTGCATTTGAATAGTGAGTCACAGGTTGTATCATGTATTCAAATCAAGTTGGTGGCATCTCTGTCTGGCTTGCTGCTAAGCAACAAGGAAGGACTGTTTATAGTAATGCTGACTTTAAAATGCTGCATTATCCTAAAGTAAGTGGCCTAAACGCTTTAGCACACTGAAATGTCTCTAGCCTAATCCCACATATACACCTGTTGACTAGCTGGCTCTGTCCAGTGCCAAGTAGAGATCTCATGCTATGGATCCATTCCCTTACCCAGTGTGTTGTTGATACTGTTTTTCAAATGTGAGCCTGTGTTTACCATGATCTACTTGTATTTGCTCTTAAATCTGATTGTGTTAAATACTTCTTGTTTTGTAATGACATAGTTTAATTAAATATCACATAACCTGATGAACTAAGACAAGGAAAGGAGCATTCTTCCTTTTAAACCCAATGCTCAAGACACTCAACCAAGCACATCACTGAAATCAAAAGAACTATAGATGATTGAGAGACAGAAAGTCAGTTTCCAACCTGGATTCCAAAATTAACTTACAGTTGTAGTTAAGTTCCTACTTTAATTCAAACTTGCAATACTGGAGGCTCCACTGTGTTTGCAAGGCTCCAGCTGGACATAGCTACAACAACAACAAAATCAATTTTAATTTTCTATAATTAAAAAGGTCTCTGTTGTATCTGGCATGATGCCTTTAAAAAAGCGGGGAATTTTGTATGTGATTCAGCCATTGATTGCTACAACAAACGAATGTTGAACACATGTTATCTCATGTCCTACTCTGTCCATTGAGACATTACTTTCCAGAGTGTTGGGCACAGATTCTGAAGCAGCGAATCAAATCATTTCAAAAATATTTTTAGCACTATGGAAGGCACATAACTCAATGTTACTGCATTGAAGATGCCATGCCTTAGTTAAGATAGACCCATAGGCAGATGGTAGCAACCTATAGAGTGTTTCAGAACAAGAAAGACTTGGCCAGATGAACAAGAAAGGGAAAAGATTATCTGTTAACACTG